>NC_047031.1:5330903-5485903 GCF_902652985.1 Pecten maximus | reverse complement strand
AAATGACTGAGACGTTGATTACTACTGTTAGGACCACCGACGATAGGTCTAAATTTCAAATCGTCAGGATTAATGACTTCAACATACATTGAATTTTGCTCTCTTATAGCATTGTTTATAATTACACTCTTATGTATTTTTGGCAAACCATAAAAGAAACTTGTATTATGGGAGAATACAGTTAAGTATTCCCTTTTTTCATCTAGCAATACTTTCCTGTCCTGTTTCTTATATATATGGGTCAAAGAAGTAATATGAACAGTATAATCCAGATAACACTCGATCCTCACATAAATGTATGAAGGATACGAATTACTTGTAATGATTATATGGGGCAAAGAAGTAATTCAAACAGTGTGAACAATGAGGCTTGTTAAATTTTCGAGGCAATCCGCCCCTTTATCAAAACACAAAAAATACAAATACAATCACATATTATATATAAGAAGTACTGGAAATACAATGAAATACAATAAGAATAATGTTCTAGTAACTGGAGAAACCACAATGAACCCTTCGGCCTACGTTTGTATTAACAATGTTTTGCGACACCATACAAGTCCAGCTATCTTAGATAGCATATAAAACTATCTTAACATCTTTTTTTCAAAAATGATATAATTCCGTTGCAGTAGTTACTAGAATGCATGGTTCTTGTAAATCGGGCCCACAAAATACAATATTTATCCACATAATCACTTATCCAATCAAAATCATATTCTAACACGATTCGTTTGCAACGCGTGTTTTGATTGGTTGCGGACCGACTTCTAATCTGCGATAGAACCATGACATATCGTGTTAAGCCACGCCCCGTTTCTAATCAAAACAATATGGCGTCAAGTTCGACTCGTAGCGAAATTCAACACTCTGCACCATTTTTATGATTGATGACCCGTGATATTGGAATCGAAAGTGAAGAAATCGAATAGAATGAATTAACTTAATAAATTTAATAAAAATCGTTAACTTCATTCTTACCGTCATTTATTGATTGAAACTTTCATTTCGTCCGTGTGTAAGCATCTAAGGTCAAGTAAAATCCGAAATGAAATGGAACAAGTGCACACAACTTCACATAACGGTTAGGCCTGTAGAAACACATCAACCCTGACTTTGTTAAAATGCACATGTCGTTAAGCATGCTGCGTAAATCCAAATATGTCTTTAAATCTTCGGAAACAGGACTTTCACAACAATCCAAATACCCCGCTTCGTTAACATACAGACCGAACTCTCGCCAGTATGGGCGTGGCCAATTGACCGACTTTGATAGCTTCTTTCTGGTTGGTCAATCCGCCACAGTATGACACGTCACTAGCGGAGGTCACAGAGTACTTAACAGCGTACTTGTAGCGCTGTAAAACAATGTTTCTCAATATATGCGATAGTAAACGTGTTAGAATGGGGATAGTACGTTGTTTTTCGTGGCTATACTGGCGATTAGAACATGACATTTGGTTTAAACTCTCGACCTATCGGTCTCGAGTTCAAACCAAATTTCATGTTCTAATCGCCAGTATAGCCACTCAAAACAACTTACTATCCCCTAATTCTAACACGATTCGTTTGCAACGCGTGTTTTGATTGGTTGCGGACCGACTTCTAATCTGCGATAGAACCATGACATATCGTGTTAAGCCACGCCCCGTTTCTAATCAAAACAATATGGCGTCAAGTTCGACTCGTAGCGAAATTCAACACTCTGCACCATTTATGATTGATGACCCGTGATATTGGAATCGAAAGTGAAGAAATCGAATAGAATGAATTAACTTAATAAATTTAACAAAAATCGTTAACTTCATTCTTACCGTCATTTATCGATTGAAACGTTCATTTCGTCCGTGTGTAAGCATCTAAGGTCAAGTAAAATCCGAAATGAAATGGAACAAGTGCACATAACTTTCACATAACGATTGAGCCTATAGAAACACATCAACTCTGACTTTGTCAAAACGCCCATGTCGTTATGGATACTGCATAAATCCAAATATGTCGTTTAATCTTCTGTAACAGGACTTTAACAACAATCCAAATACACCGCTTCGTCAACATACATATCGAACTCTCGCCAGTATGGGCGTGGCCAATTGACCGACTTTGAAAGCTTCTCTCTGATTGGTCAATCCGCCACAGTATGACACGTAACTAGCGGAGGTCACAGAGTACTTAACAGCGTACTTGTAGCGCTGTAAAACAATGTATCTAAATATATGCGATAGTAAACGTGTTAGAATGGGGATAGTACGTTGTTTTTCGTGGCTATACTGGCGATTAGAACATGACATTTGGTTTAAACTCTCGACCTATCGGTCTCGAGTTCAAACCAAATTTCATGTTCTAATCGCCAGTATAGCAAAACAACATACTATCCCCTAAATAATTAAATAGTATTTTGATTAACCTAACCTTAGATGAAATGATTTGGTTTAAAAATGTTCGAAATCAATATTCATCTCAATAATTTTCTCTTTGTGTGCTAAAATGTGATTTGGAATAATAATTACAGTGTACATATACTTGAAAAATAAAGAAAAAATAGTTGATTTCATTCAACAAGAGCTACATAAAATTATAGATTGATATAGGCTTTTGCCCATAAGTTTAGTAGCTGCTCATAATCAAGTGCACATGTAACTAACGAGCATGCTTTCCAAACTGGGCATATTTTCTACCAGAAACAGGTCAGGGACCTCTCTACCTCAAATGACTCCCTGACCTCCCCAGCCTCCTAGATTGAGGTGACAGATGATGCTGCTGATTAGAACTATAAAGAAGTTATAAATTCTTGACAACCTACTGAATCCAATGATATAATAAAAAGGTTCTAGTATAAATTGATTTAGATCGAATGTTTCACATGGTTTTAAATATAATACAAAAACGGGTCTTCAAACTAAGTCACAAAGGTAAGGGATCCTTTGCCATATGGTCGCTCTGGGGGATCAGGCTCTTTCCTTCAGCCAGGGGAAGTTACTCTGCAGGACAACGAGTTATCTCCTGGTTTCGAGTCCTCTACGATCCGTCCTCTACTCATGATTCTATGTTAGTAACGTTAATCTGATTTTTCAAACAATGTACAGCACAAGGCTAGTATACGGGTTTTTAATATGGGTTATACAATATAAGTATTCTTATTGATGGTACGTTGTCCCAGTAAGATGCGTGGTTCGTTGGTGTCCTGGACTTTGAAGTTTTATCAATAAGAGTATATAACAATCATGGTATTTAATATGGATTTTTAAATATTCTTATTGACAGAAGGTCAAACTCCTGCTTGGGGCAGGTTATTTTTGGAAGCAAATTCACGGATGCGAGAATTGAAAAGAATCGAATAACACTATCGTCGTGATCTCTCGAGGCCTTCATTTCCTATGTAATTTCGTTAGACACAACAGTATAATGCTACAGATATGTAAACTTTATACATTATGTAACCAAAAATAACCGCTCAAATACTAAAATATTTTTTCAGGCCAATTCATGCATTAACTAGGACCCACACGGTGGCTAAATCCTAGTGACGTTTCAACAATTGCTCGGGGGTAACACTAAATGTGTGTTATTATCAGACATGGATTAGGGATGTAACTCTTACATACCTGTAAACGACTAAAATGAGTCCAAAAAACTTCGTTAGCAATTCTTCTATCATTCGATATGGATTCAAGATTTAATTCCTTTGCTAAATATGGAATACTTGCAAAACCTTTAGAAATATAAGTAGGACATACCTGTGAATGGTACAGAACCGTCACATCATTGCCAGGTAAATTCTGCACATATAAATAAGAGTTTAAATAACAAAAATACATATAAAGCCAAGAGAAAACTCCGTCATAGAAAAGCGTTGAACTATTACAAAGAATAAAGAAACACGCGATACACTCTATGACTCCAATGAAAACCACATATCTGCAACTTTATAATGACCCACAAAAACCACACCACAGAATACTGACGTAACAGCATACAAGGTACCCAAGAGTAACACAACACAATACACCTGTACACCTGTTTCAATTTACTTTATAAGCTAGAAATAGTTTTTAAACACACACCTCAAGCTTTATTCTTTTTAACAATTGAAAGGACGTATAGTTAAATCTTCACCAAACTTGTGATTTCAAAAAGCTATTTATTCCTCTATAAGACTTGACTGATCACTTTTCATTTCCAAGAGGGTACCGGATGTATTAGTTTGCATAAATGTCAACGTAATGTTAACTTGATAAAAGCGTTGCTATGAAACAAGTTCATGATACAATAAATGCAACAATGAAAAGGATTTCATCTGCAACTGTAACCACATTATTACATTGCCTTACAAATTTATGAGATAGATATGAATACTTTTAAAAGGTATTTATTTACACAGAAATGAAAAATATTTTTAAACGGGTGTTAAAATGATATCAAATAAGCAATTCAACGTAGCATATCTGACAGTGCCTTCGGTACTTTTTTTATATAAATTTTCGTTCATTTTTTCTGCTAGACAGACACGGTCCAGAATGTTAAGTCTGCCATAGCTTCAGAACTTGATGAAGATAGAAATAACATCGGCATTGTCGATAATGACAAGGTGATAGATGGGTCACGCTCAGTCCAAGACCTGTCGCGCCCCCTACAGGTGGTGGTACACAACGCTAATAGGACACTTCCCCAACGGCTTCAAACGGATAAAAAAGATATGATGAATGATTGGGAAGAGGAACCAAGATGTTTGATGTCATGCGGACATGCTATAAGTAAGTTGATCTAGTTCATAGTTATAAAAATATTTATTAAAATGTGTTGCTGACATTTTCTGACCATATTACGTTATAGTATAGTATATATATGGTTTATATATGTACATCAAATTCAGATTCATGCAATTGATTGAATGACGGGTCTTTTCTACATACCAATCTAGATTTTGGCATTTAACTTTATCTGTTTCGAGTTTTTTGTCACCTTTATCACCGACACTTTGGGGCCCCAAAGCATCCCTGACGAGTCTTAGCAGGCCGATACATTTGTATGGTGCAGTTTTGATTTATTATGACTCTACTGTATAACTCCTTTTAAAAAGATATTAATATCTTGTGTGTCTTTTGTACATGTAATTGCATCTTAATTCTGACTCTTTTTCAATGGTAGCATTCAGGGAAAACAATCGTGGGTTAATTTCGTTTAAAATTTAGCTTAAAGAAATTAATAGCACATGGTATATATAAAATTCAAACCTTAGTTAATTCAATATTTCTAGTTTTTTTGTCGCCTTCTGTGATAACACTTCATCACCGATGAGTACTAGCAGGACAAAACAGTTGTGTGACACAATGCATATAACTCTCAATTTGTATTGGCAGGTGCTAATATTTTGTGTGTCTTTTGTACAAACCTCCTAATTAGACATTTTTTAAAACTAACAATGATTTCTTGAAATATTTCTGTTATAGCACCGGACAATTTATACGACTACTGTTGGGCAGAACTTACCAACAAACTTGCCACCACTTTCCACTGTTTTGCTCAAGTGGGTGGAAGACAGACGGAAAGTTGTAATGCAGAGTGGGGATTCCAGGAAGTAGTTGTCGGCGCATGCTTGTCTGTAGATGAACGGGTTCTTTTTCAGTCCCGTATCAATCGAAACTTTGTTTATCAGTCCAGCGATATCCGCGAATGCCCAAACTGTCACGTGACCTGTACACGGCAAAACTCGAATAACCCGCGAGTAGTGTGTGTCTTTTGTAAAAAAGCAGGTAAAGCTGAGCACGAATTCTGTTGGTTATGTATGTTGCCATGGAAACCTAACCACATCTGCAGCAAGGACGCGTTACAGCAGATTCTAAAGACATGCACAAAGAAAGACATTGTTGGAGTTTCTGGATGTCCGTCTATACGCGCATGTCCCAAATGCAAGATCCTTATTCAGCATAAGGAGGCATGTAAGCATATGAACTGTCGGGAATGTAAGACCGCATTCTGCTTCATCTGTCTCAATGTAAGAGGATCACGTGGTTTTTCTTGTGGTTCGTACAACAGCCCGTGCAGAATCGCTCCAATACAGACATACAATTGAACATTTGTATTGAAGTGCCTTGTTGATTGGTAATGGTAGCAGCACCCTTCATAACATTGTTTTAAAAAATAACATATCTTGACGTATCAAACGGTAAAATATTTTAATATGTAAACTTTAACATTTCTTTATATCGCTTTCGGACTCAGTTTTCTAGACCATATACTATAGGGACTAATTCAAGTCCCTTAACAAAATGCATTATATGTATACTTGACTTAAATTGTTATACACAACACATACAATGATATTTCATTCTATTTTCAAGTGCTTCACACACGGTTATTGTTAATCTGTGCGACGCAAGTGGTGAAATACGCAAGTGTAAGAGTTATGAGTAGAAATCATTTCCAGTTATTCAAATAAAGATTTAAATGCCTGGTTAAAAATATTGTTTTATACAATTCTAGTTTATAAATGAGTAAAAACAAAATAAAAAAATACATATAAAAGCTGTAATGCTTCAAAGGAAATCTGTCGCGAACAACTTATGCAGTGACGAGAGTTAACGAGGCTAAGGATGACTTGCTACAATAAGTCTTTTACCTGAGCCTCAGTCGTGCTCGATTCAATACCCCAGGCACGATAGTTTCCGCTAAAATTGACCTTTAAGCCTGATGCAGGACAAAGGAATTTGATGTTCTATCGTCTACTACAAAATAGCAGTGAAATTGATCGATGACAAAACATTTCATCAGCTTCCTTAAAAATTCTTTAAAATTCGTTTCGTGCTATGACTCCTTATTTTATCGCGAGAGCATAATCCTAATCCTTGAGTCATTTCAAAAATTCACTAGTTTTCGCTCTTAGCTCGGAAGCCATGGTATGACGTCACACATTGGCAGCTCTGTTTGATTCATTTTTTTAAAATTCATACGGTTATAATGTAAAGCAATGGCTTCATGAAAAAAATATTGCAAAAAATAACGCTTCACACTTGTTAAAGCAAATAAAAAATAAAATTTGTGGAAATTGCGATCGAACGACACATCAGGAGTGATCGATGTTATGATATGCTATTGAATCTTCTTGTCGAGGTAAAATGAAATCAAAAAAGAAATCTAAACAAAAAAAAATGCAAAAAAAACAACCTAACAAAACGAACAAAACAAAAAAACAAAAAACATAGACATGTGATATACTAATCTATCTCTGTAAGATACTAGGGACACATGTGTCTGTGTCAGGCTAAGGGAAAAACTTAAGATAAAATATAATAAGTAAATACAAATTTAACATAAATGTGTTTAAAGAAATAGATGAATATTCCAGAAATGCCGTGTTTTTGCCTCTAAGTTTATTGATATATGTTTCTGATATCATTTAGTAATATGACCATTTAGAGGATGTCATTTGGTCTATGTTGCTTTATTTTTTAGCACACTGATAAGATAATGGACACTTGCATAGGGGTCCGAGACCTACACGTCGTTTAATTTCTTATAAGGAGGTCGACGTTTTCTGTTTATCAAGATGAACATCACTTAGCTGTGACTGTTTCTTTCTATGATCCTGAAGATCGCCATGAGGCCGAAAATTTGCAAATGAGATGTACTTTTTTGCCCTTTTCACTTGAATTTCGAGTGAAATTTAGATGAATTTCACTAGAACAACATAAACTATTAATCATTGACTTGATACATACATTTTCAGCATATACAAGATACTAATATTATCTAATTGTTTAAAAAGAAACCTTTCAAAAATATATGGTTAACAAACCAAAAGATATCAAATAAAGTTATGTTGTTTTATTCAATTTTTTTTTTAAATATAACATTTTACACATCTTACTTCCAAAATCTTTCCTCCCTTCCATTCTCATTTTCGTTTCTCTCTCTACACTACTTTTATGTCTGCTGTATCTTTCTTCTTACTTTTTCACACACTGGCATTGGTATACTTTGATGAATTTTTGAAATGACTCAAGGATTAGGATTATGCTCTCGCGATAAAATAAGGAGTCATAGCACGAAACGAATTTTAAAGAATTTTTAAGGAAGCTGATGAAATGTTTTGTCACCGATCAATTTCACTGCTATTTTGTAGTAGACGATAGACATTAAAGGTATATCGATAAGGGGAAAAGACATATTGCTATCACAATTTGCAGACGACATTACAGTTATTTTATATGGAACCAAAAATCTCTAGATGAAACTCTTAACAACCTTACATATTTTGCGAGCATTTCGGGACTTAAAATGAATTTCTTCAAGACCCAGGTTATTTAGATTGGCAGTAAAAAATACGGTGAAGATACTTACTCTACTGACTTGTACTGGGTTGCACTAGGTTTACTTTATTAGGCATTGAATATGACGTTGACCTTCATATAATTACTAAATTAAACTTTGACAAGAAACTAGCTAAGCTAAAGTCTCTAATATCTGCATGGAAAAGAAGAATACTTACACCAATTGGAAAAATAACAGTAATCAAAACTTTAATAATATCTCAGCTCAATCACTTGTTTATTGTTCTTCCCAGTCCTGACGATTTATAGGTTAAAAAAAAAATATATATATATACTTTATACTATTTATGGAACGACAAACCCGATCAAATAAAAAGAGACATAATTATTAAGGAGTACATAGATGGAGGCTCAAAATGATACACTTGAAACACTACATAACTGCCTTAAAAATAACCTGGATTAGAAGAATTTATAACACATTAGGAAATTTGGGCATTGTAATGGAAACATATTTTAGTAAAGACATGCTTTCAAATGTAGGATCAGAAAAATAAAACAATTGTCAAATAACTGCCTCAAGAAAGGAAGTGCTAGAAGCCTGGTATAAAATCATTAATGTAAGCAACACTTATAAAACTAATATTTCAGAAAATCCTTTGTGATGCAATAGTGAAATAAAGATTAATCAAAAAGTCATATTTTACAAGTTTTCGTATGATAAAGGTATTCAATGTATATATAATATTATCAAAAATGATAAATCTTTTTACAGTTTTGATGAAGTTAAGGACAAGTATAATATCCAAACCAATTTTTTAAACTATCAAGGTTTGAAAAATCCTGTTTAGGAATTTATTAGAAAAAATCAACAAACATTTAATCACGAACAAATTATTTTATTACCAGCTATACCCCTAAATCTTAAACATATTTTAATAAACAAAAAAGGTGCATAATAATTTTACAGAACCCTTTGCAAAAATAATTCAAAACCCATATCTCAAAAAAAATAAGAACCAGATTTTTAATTTTAATAAAGAAACATGGAAAGAAATGTACATCTCCCCTTTCACAACAACCACTAGTTCGAAACTTCATTGTTTTCAGTATAGAATAAATCATAGAACCTTAACTACAAAGTCTTTTCTTTTTAAAATTGGTAAGTCGAATAACAATTTATGTTCCCTCTGTTAAACCCATCCGGAAATATAACATAAATATTATGTGAATGTGACCATGTATCAAATCTTATTGAAAGACTTAGAATAAACATTATCAGTAAGAATCTTGGTTTAAGATTTAATAAACAAGAATTCATTTTTGGGAAATTTATCAATAAGCAACAAAAGTTTTATTTAGATAACCTGATAATTTTAGTTATAAAACAATTCACATACCAAAACAAATGCTTGGAAACAGATTTTAATCTTGACAATCTAAATAAAGAATGAAGTGTAGTAAGGGACGATAACTCGTTATCGTTCCTTACGGAACGTAATGATAGTATGAGCTAATTCGCGATTTTTGCCGGCTATTGTAGCGATTTGGGGGTGGAAAAAATGACACATACAATTTTGATAGAGTTTTGAACCATTGTTAAACTCGGCTCGATCTAGGTCTGGATGTATCTGGTATCCCTGTGGAAATTCGTATTTATGAGATATTTTGGGTCAAACATGCCAAAATCGTCACTTTGACCGGTAGCTTCTGTTTAACCGGTCCTTAAAAATCAGCGATTCAATCCAAAAATTTGAAACTCCAAACATAACAAGAAGAGATAGTTCTGAAGAAAACCGTATCTTTAGTTTTTCTATATCTTTCATAGAACGGCCACAATAGGGTTTTGAAAAAGGGTCGTATTTTATCGAGAGGTGGCGGATGTTACGTCACGAGTGTTACGTCACAAGAATGTGTGGAATGTAGTGTATTGAAGGACGGAACGTAAAGTACATGCGGCTAATTCAGACCACTTTCTGGAGCTAACTGAAAAGCGACTCTATACATTTTGATAAAACTTTCCACACTTATAAGACTCGGTGTGATCTACATGTATGTCCAGGCATATCCCGTATATCTAGGAATAATCTAGTTATGGAGATATTTTGAGTACAAACACGCCAAAATCGACACTTTGACTGCTGGTTTCTGCACAACTCGGCCTAGAGAATTAACGCATAAAGCCATCTTATTGAAACTCCACACATCACAAGTAAAGAATGAAGTGTAGTAAGGGGCGATAACTCGTTATCGTTCCTTACGGAACGTAATGATAGTATGAGCTAATTCGCGATTTTTGCCGGCTATTGTAGCGATTTGGGAGCGGAAAAAATGGCATATACAATTTTGATGGGCTTTTGAACCATTGTAAAACTCGGCTCGATCTAGGTCTGGATGTATCTGGTATCCCTGTGGAAATTCGTATTTATGAGATATTTTGGGTCAAACATGCCAAAATCGTCACTTTGACTAAGAGGTTCTGTTTAAATCGCCCTCAAAATTCAGAAAAAAAATCCAGAGATATATACAATGCACATACAAAGAGATAAATGTTTCCTGAAGAAAACAGTCTGTTTAGTTTTTCGATATCTTTAGCAGAACGGTTACAAGATTGTTTTGAAAATGGCCTATTTTTTCGACCTTCTCAGTATTTTTCCACTCGACTGGGGTATTTTCCTGCCTGTTTTGATGACGCAAGACCGGGTGTTTCCTTTCCGTTTAGCACGGTAGAACAGATGGACCGGATCGGCATACATAGTTATCAGCATTAAATTCATTACAAATCAACTGGTTTTATATTTGTTTTGCGCGAGTCATCTTGATGGTGTATTTGAAAGCCTGCATTAACATCAACAGGTCCATTAAAATTGATGTATGAAGTTTATATGTAATAGAAATTATTAACACAATTGGTTTGGTCGGCTTGACCGCATATATAAAGGACAATATAGAATAACGCCATCCTGAACTCATCGGGTATTATGCCTGAAATGATTCTCCGAGGAGTTCCGGATGGAACAACACCGGGGACTTCACGCCGCTTACTCGTTCAACTCCAGGCAGTATAAGTGAGTTGTATTACATTTTCGCGTCAGGGCCAGGACTTTTTAATACCATCTCATATCAAAAGTGACATTGGAGATTATAGTTGTTCTACTATGACCATATTTGTTGCTTTCCAGGATCAGTATTCATCGTCAACCCAGACCAGCGTTCAATTCTTTTCGATAACAAATCTAAACTCGTACTGAGTCGTAGGCTTCCAGTACTGGCAGTAGGCTAGTGTAAATGTTACGTGTTCATTAACGTTTTAGAGACAGGCGACGTTTAAATATGTAATATTTAATTAATTTCTTTATTGTTTGTTTAATGAAATTACTGTGTCGTTAGTTGATGCAGAGACCTATATACTAGTATAGGTCTCTGGTTGATGCTTTGATGTCTTGATCAGCTGATATTTGTTTATGTTGAGGAGCAACGACGTTTCGAGAATCATATCTCATACATATTAGCTTACGATGACACGAACTTTCAAGGAACTAGTGTACATGTACTTCAGTACACACTAGCAGTATATTGAACAATTCTTTTTCAGTAATAGAAGTTTTTTTTCAAATTTTTAATGAAATATTTATATTCTAATGCTTTAAATTTTGAAATTTAAGTCTCTGACCTGCCCTTTATTGAGATGGTTCTTAGGACAGTGTCAAATTATATCATCTTTTGCATTAATAAATATATGAAATAAGTTTTCAAATATATTTAAACCCTTCGCTTTTATGCACCAAAGAAAACAATATGCAAGAAAGCTGTTCTGACAAATTTAAGCTAAAATATTGTCAATTATTATGTTGCATTAAGTAAAATTATGTTGCTTTGGGTGTCATGCATTTTTTTTTATCTTTTAAAATTAAATTAATTTCAACTTTTACAAAAAAAAGTATAAGATGGAAAATTATTTGACAAAATCAAAGAGCTACCAGGTTTTAGCTATCACAATTTTACAAAATAGTTGACTTTGAAATTTCATGAATTAGTCAATTTTCAAATATCTATAAGTTGCTTTATTATCAATTCCATATCAACATATTTCAACTCTTTGCTTACATGTACATGTGCCAAAGAAAACCATATGCGAGAAACCTGTTCTGACAAAATTTTACTAAAATTATGTCAATTGTTATATCACATTAATTTAATTAACTAATTTAGGGTGTGGGACCATGTTGTATTTTTGTTTTATCTTTTGAATTTTTAATCTGTTTCAACTTATTACAAAAGGTATTATAGAAAACTACTTGTCAAAATTAAAGAATTACCAATATTTTGTTATCACTATTTTACAAAATAGTTTTTCTCCAAAATTTCATCTGCACACAGGTAGCAATTAGTAAATTTTGAAATATCTTTGCTTTAAATACCATTCCAACATATTTCAACCTTTCGCTTACATATACCAAAGAAAACAATGTGCAAGAAACCAATTCTGACAAATTTATACTTATGTTTTTTTTAACTATTATGTATTTATTGTGTAGCACTAAGTTAAATTCAATGTTGGGGAACCATATGTATTTTTTTTTTATCTTTTGAATTTAAACTTTAATTATATAAAGGTATTATAGAAAATTATTTGACAAATTCAAACAATGACCAGGATTTTAATGATAACCATTCTACAAAATAGTCTTCTTCATAATGTCATCTCCACACAGGTAAAATACTGTAACACAGGGACTAGTGTACATGTAAATAGTTTATATGTTTCTGTTTTTTAGGCCAACACCACCATATGCATATACACTCCGTATTTACATTAGGAGGGGTGTTCTAAATTGTTGGCCAAAGACCGCACTTAATTTCCTTTTATATTCTACTGAAGAAACAAATTCAGAATTTTGAAACTTTACATAAAATCTGGTTTTAATTTCATATTGTAGAACTATTCTCTCATTATCAAATATTTTGATATTGGGATAACACCATTTTCTTTAATTTTCACATCTTTTACAATTGCAACTGTGACAAATAAGAATTAAAAAGTTTTAAACAGTTACTGTAATTGCAAGCCTTAGACCGCAAGTAATGACCCTCTATGTTCTACTTAAAAAAAACTTCATTAAAATGTTTTTGAGACTTTGTATGAAATATGGTTTTCATTTCATTTAGTAAAACTATTCTCTCAATTTCAAGCCATTTAGATATTAAGAAACAAATTTTCCACAATATTTACTGTAAGATAGTTTATTAATTATTTATTATTGAGGGGCCGCGATAGCCGAGTGGTTAAGATATGGCATGACACTTTATCACTAGCCCTCCACCTCTGGGTTGCTAGTTCGAAACCTACGTGGGGAAGTTAACTGGTACTGATCGTAGGCCGGTAGTGTTTCTCCTGGTACTCCGGCTTTCCTCCACCTCTAAACCTGGCACGTCCTTAAATGAACTTGGCTGTTAAACCAAATACACAAAGTTTATTAGTATTATATATATAGAAGAAGTATAGAAAAGTTTGAACAGTTATCCTGCAGAAGAAAAGGGAAGCTGACAATCAGGCCGGTATGTGCTGTCGTGGTTGTGTCTTTGGGCAAGACCATTTTACCCTTATTGCTCTGGATGGCATGCAATGGGCCTCTTATATGTTGTTCAGTCAGGTAGTCACCAACTACTACAAGGAGACCCAGCCTCAGACTTAAAGATGCTACTTATTTTTCAGAAACCGGACAAGCTGGTCTACACTGCTACCTTACAAGAAGTTTAAATCATTTATTTGAAAAGAAAATATTATTTATTTTGCTTGGTAAGCTTCATTTTCATAAATTATTGCACCATTTCCTGGATGGCATGTGGACAGACAGGTCTCCTGCATGTTGTTCAGAGGTAGTCACTAACTACTACAAGGACACCCTGCCTCAAACTGACTCAGCTGGCTATTCAAAGGGTGATAAACAAAGCTAACAAACCAAATATATATAAGAGTAAGAGATAATTGCCACTTAATTTTCAGAAACTGGGCAAACTGGTGTACACTGCTACCTGATAAAAGGTTGAAAAAAGATATTTAAAAATAAAAACATGTTTTATTATGCATGGTTAAGCTTCCTTTACATGAATTATTGTTCAAATTCACATACAACAATTTAAAACTTGCTAATTACCTAATTTTCATCTGTGATAGAAAAAGGGAGATAACTTGCTCACCTGTTCTTGATATAAAATTACCTGGGTAATTATAATGTACAATTCATATTAATGCTTTTGTAGATATTTCCCTAAAGTTATATTCATGATCGATCAATTATCGATATGATGATGATTGATCATGAACTTATTAGTGATTCCCAACACTACTGAAGAAGTTGCAAAAGTTTTGAATAAAAAAAAAATAGATAATCTCCCAATTTGCTCGACATGGACCACTGACAAAGACACTGATACTGACTTTAAACTATGGGGAAAGTCTCGAAATATCAATTTGAAGAAATGGCTATGTCAAACAAACAAACAATTTTCCTTCTCTCATTTGTATCATTGTGTTCCACTGGGGAATTCATACAAAAATGGGATTTTCCTCGCGCAAGTGTGATTTATTAACAATTTTCTCCAAGATTAATATTGGGGCGAGCCAATTCCCATAAAATCTTGGATATTCCTATCTGAAAGAGTTAATCCTATCTTTTTCGAGGAAATTTGTCCAAATTTAGATATTGTCCGATTGCAATGAAATTTGGTACAGTATATAGGTACATCATGGGACACCGGTTACTCTTGTAACCTCACTTTAACCTTTTTTTTAAACAGAATGACTGCCATTTCCCAGCCTCTGATTGGTCCAAAATAAGATATTGTCCAATTTTGATGAAATTTGATATGTAGGTACATCATGGGACACCGGTCCCTCTGGTCACCCCATTTTCACATTTTACCAAAATGGTCGCCATTTCCTGGCCTCTGATTGGTCCAAATTTAGATATTGTCTGATTTCAATGAAATAGGGGTATTATGGGACAGCAAATTCAACTTTATGGGTTTCATTTCCTTGGCAACAAGACAGTTTTACTTATTTTTGTTTAACGTCCTATTAAAAGCCAGGGTCATTTACAATAAGGACGTGTTGGTTTTGGTGGTGGAGGAAAGCTGAAGTACCCGGAGGAAAACCACTGACCTACGGTCAGTACCAGGTAACTGCCCCACGTCGGTTTCGAACTCGCATCCCTGAGATGGACAGCTAGTGATAAAATGTTGGGACACCTTAACCACTCGGCCCTGCGGCCCAACCTTTAACACAGTCTTCTCATTGGTTGAAATTTAGATATTGAGCGATTTTTGATGAAAACTGCTGAAACAGAGTTATCGCCCCTCACTACGCTTCATTCTTTCTGTGACATCCTTCAGGTGTCACCCAACTAGTACATGTAATTCCGAAGAAAACAGTATCTTTAGTTTTTTTCTATATCTATCAGAGAACGGTCACAATAGGGTTTTAAACATAGGTACTATGTACCGCGAGGTCACACATTTCGGAGAGTCTATTACATGTACGGACGTACGTCACGAGTGACGTTACTACGTCTGTTCTGCTTGTCTGATTGAACTTGTAGCGCTCGGTGAGCTGGTTGTATTTTGCTGTCACTGCCTATATTTCTTACAATTTTACAATATCAGAGAAAATACAAACGACACAATTCTCGGCACATTTTTTTTTTTTTTTTTTTTTTTACATATTTTTCACAAATATCTCCATCCCAAAGACAGGATTAATCTTGTTTTGACATATATGGTACATTAAGTTCATCATGTCCGTGATGCAACAGTTTCCGCTAAGGGCACACGGGTACGTATAATCGAAAGACAGTAAGCCAGACATTTACACTGCACTGGGGAAGAATTCCCGCCTTTTTACACCCAGAATCCAACGCACTAACACATTTTCGGAAAATCTGAAAATTTGAAATCCGGAACCAGCTTAAGTGCAGTAAGGGACGATAGCGGAAATTGTATTTAACACTGGTGTTGACCAGTATTCATTTAACACTGGCGTTGACCAGTGTCCATTTAACACTGGCGTTGACCGGTGTCCATTTGACACTGGTATGTCTACATCAGTGTAAAATGCACACTGGTTAACGCCAGTACTAAATGGACACTGGTCAACGCCAGTGTTAAATGGACACTGGTCAACGCCAGTGTTAAACGGACATTGGTCAACGCCAGTATTAAATGGACACTGGTCAACGCCAGTGTTAAACGGACACTGGTCAACGCCAGTATTATGATAATGGACACTGGTCAACGCCAGTATTAAATGGACACCGGTCAACGCCAGTATTAAATGGACACCGGTCAACACCAGTGTTAAATGCACACCAGTCAACGCCAGTGTTAAATCCAGATTTCTTTGAATTGATTTTTTTTTTAATTTTTATTTATTTTAAATGTATTTATAAATTTTAAATTCACACCAGTCAACGCCAGTGTTAAATGCACACCAGTCAACGCCAGCGTTAAACACAGATTTATTTGAATTTATTTTAAAATTTTAAAATTTATTTAAAATTTATTTTTGAATTTATTCAAACTTGTAAAGAATGAAGTGTAGTAAGGGACGATAACTCGTTATCGTTCCTTACGGAACGTAATGATAGTATGAGCTAATTCGCGATTTTTGCCGGCTATTGTAGCGATTTGGGGGTGGAAAAAATGACACATACAATTTTGATAGGGTTTTGAACCATTGTTAAACTCGGCTCGATCTAGGTCTGGATGTATCTGGTATCCCTGTGGAAATTCGTATTTATGAGATATTTTGGGTCAAACATGCCAAAATCGTCACTTTGACCGGTAGCTTCTGTTTAACCGGTCCTTAAAAATCAGCGATTCAATCCAAAAATTTGAAACTCCAAACATAACAAGAAGAGATAGTTCTGAAGAAAACCGTATCTTTAGTTTTTCTATATCTTTCATAGAACGGCCACAATAGGGTTTTGAAAAAGGGTCGTATTTTATCGAGAGGTGGCGGATGTTACGTCACGAGTGTTACGTCACAAGAATGTGTGGAATGTAGTGTATTGAAGGACGGAACGTAAAGTACATGCGGCTAATTCAGACCACTTTCTGGAGCTAACTGAAAAGCGACTCTATACATTTTGATAAAACTTTCCACACTTATAAGACTCGGTGTGATCTACATGTATGTCCAGGCATATCCCGTATATCTAGGAATAATCTAGTTATGGAGATATTTTGAGTACAAACACGCCAAAATCGACACTTTGACTGCTGGTTTCTGCACAACTCGGCCTAGAGAATTAACGCATAAAGCCATCTTATTGAAACTCCACACATCACAAGTACATGTAATTCCGAAGAAAACAGTATCTTTAGTTTTTTCTATATCTATCAGAGAACGGTCACAATAGGGTTTTAAACATAGGTACTATGTACCGCGAGGTCACACATTTCGGAGAGTCTATTACATGTACGGACGTACGTCACGAGTGACGTTACTACGTCTGTTCTGCTTGTCTGATTGAACTTGTAGCGCTTGGTGAGCTGGTTGTATTTTGCTGTCACTGCCTATATTTCTTACAATTATACAATATCAGAGAAAATACAAACGACACAATTCTCGGCACATTTTTTTTTTTTTTTTTTTTACATATTTTCCACAAATATCTCCATCCCAAAGACAGGATTAATCTTGTTTTGACATATATGGTACATTAAGTTCATCATGTCCGTGATGCAACAGTTTCCGCTAAGGGCACACGGGTACGTATAATCGAAAGACAGTAAGCCAGACATTTACACTGCACTGGGGAAGAATTCCCGCCTTTTTACACCCAGAATCCAACGCACTAACACATTTTCGGAAAATCTGAAAATTTGAAATCCGGAACCAGCTTAAGTGCAGTAAGGGACGATAGCGGAAATTGTATTTAACACTGGTGTTGACCAGTATTCATTTAACACTGGCGTTGACCAGTGTCCATTTAACACTGGCGTTGACCGGTGTCCATTTGACACTGGTATGTCTACATCAGTGTAAAATGCACACTGGTTAACGCCAGTACTAAATGGACACTGGTCAACGCCAGTGTTAAATGGACACTGGTCAACGCCAGTGTTAAATGGACACTGGTCAACGCCAGTATTAAATGGACACTGGTCAACGCCAGTGTTAAACGGACACTGGTCAACGCCAGTATTATGATAATGGACACTGGTCAACGCCAGTATTAAATGGACACCGGTCAACGCCAGTATTAAATGGACACCGGTCAACACCAGTGTTAAATGCACACCAGTCAACGCCAGTGTTAAATCCAGATTTCTTTGAATTGATTTTTTTTTTAATTTTTATTTATTTTAAATGTATTTATAAATTTTAAATTCACACCAGTCAACGCCAGTGTTAAATGCACACCAGTCAACGCCAGCGTTAAACACAGATTTATTTGAATTTATTTTAAAATTTTAAAATTTATTTAAAATTTATTTTTGAATTTATTCAAACTTGTATGGAATGAAGTGCAGTAAGGAGGCGATAACGGAGTTATCGTTCCTTACGGAACGGAATGTAGACACGGCTACTTTTGGCTACTTAGCAGCGTATTACTGCGCTTTGGGTGCAAATAAAACGCTACTTAATTTTTTAATGAAACTTTCCACATTTATAAAACTCGGTGTGATCTACGTCCTGACATATTCGGTATATCTGGGAAAAATCTAGTTGTCGAGATATTTGGGGCCAAACAGGCCAAAATCGACACTTTGACTGTTGGTTACTGTATAACTCGACCTGGAGAGTTTAATCTTAAATCTGACGAAATGACCCTCCAAATGTAGCAAGTAGAAGTAATTCTGAAGAAAACAGTATCTTTGGTTTTTCGATAACTGTCATAAAACGGCCACAATAGGGTTTTGAAAAAGGGTCGTATTTATCAGACGTGTCATGGAATGTTCTAGAACATTCTAGAACACATTCCAGAGGCGAGTC
The DNA here is from genome assembly GCF_902652985.1 of Pecten maximus. NCBI lineage: Eukaryota > Metazoa > Mollusca > Bivalvia > Pectinida > Pectinidae > Pecten > Pecten maximus. The sequence goes on along the minus strand of NC_047031.1, from coordinate 5,466,634 downwards.
TATTCCGGATGTGACGTCAGTGACGTCACCAAGTGTGTTGTGCAAGCCGCCTGCCTGATTGAACTGCTCGGTAAGCTGGGTTCAGATGAATTTTACTGTTATTGCCAGTATATATTGCTATTTTTCAACATCAGAGGCAATGCTCCAGGATATAGATACTTTGTAGCGATCACAAACATGCATGCGAAAAATCAACCCAGCGTTCAGAATGTCAAGCAAATTCCCGAAGCCTCGGAGGTCTAACGCTGACGGTAAGTAAAAGTGTTTGTTGACGTTTGATGAAACAGACGACGGTAAATATGCACGGAGAACAGTCCCCGTTTATTTGATATTTAATGTAGTGATACTTTGTCTTCGAAGTTAACTAATTGTTTAATTTGGGTAGTCTGTGTACCGTATTTGTTTGTAGCTAGATTCGTTATGTGATTGTTTACGTCTAAAAATAACAACGGGAATCTCCAGATTGAAGTGACAAATGTACACAGAACCGTGTTCTCTGGGATACTATCTCGTGAATGACCACACCCAAGGCTATTTCATTGCAACTTTTCTGATATATGAATTAATTTGTGAAAAGAGAAATAACATAAATCTCGATTTTTACCGATGATTTACTGACGTAGACTTACTAGAGTCCCCGAGGAGAAGGGATGCCTTACTCGGGCACGTCTTGCATTGCTACGTACTCTCACAAGAAAGACTAGCATTACCCATGAACATTATAAAAAAATACAAGCATTTGTAGAACGGCGACTTAAATGTGACTTGGATTTCATTTAATTTTGTAGAACTATTTAAATTGAACCACCTACACTGCGGGCTGGAAACTTCCTCACTACACTACAGTACAGTACAATACTGCAGTAGGCCTACATCATATCAATAGATTAAAAATGAAAATTTCAAGATTTGGAATAGATTTCTGAATAAAATATTGAATAATGTCAGCCTGTGTAGCATTTTACAATTTGAAAGGCCAGTTCAAACTATTTGAATTATTTGGTTCACCTCATATTATCAGCAACTTTTTTTTCAATTAGTTCATTTTTGAAATGTTTAATGAAATAGTATTCTGATCTATTATATTCAAATGCTTGTAACTCAAAATTAAAGTCTGTAACATGCCCTTGATTGAGACTATGCCTTTGGACAGGTTAAATCATATCATCTTTTGCATACATGTAAATGTAAATAAACAAAATTAATATATATAGTAAATTTTCAAATTCATTGTTTCAAATACCATACAACATATTTAAATCGTTCGCTTGCATACACCGAAGAGAAGTAAAATACAAAAAAGCTGTTCTGACAAATTTATGCTAAGATATTGTCAATTATTATGATTGCATTATCTGATTAAGTTAAATTAAGTTAATTTTGGGTGGGAAAACATGTTATGTACAGTAGCTTTTTTTAATATCTTGACTGAAAGTTCATTTCAACTTATTAGAAAAGGCATTATAGAAAATTATTTGACAATATCAGTGTTACCAGAATTCAGCTCTCACAATTTTGCAAAATATTCTTCGAAATGTCACCTGCACACACGAAAATTTGTGAATTTTCAAATATCTTTGCCTCAAATACCATACCAACATATTTAAACCTTTCGCTCGCATACACCGAAGAAAACAATGTGCGAGAAAGCTGTTCTGACAAATTTATGCTAAAATATTGTCAATTATCATGTCGAATTAAGTTAAATTAAGTTAATTTTGGTGTGAAAACATGTTATGTTATTTTTTTTGTAATATTTTGATTTAAAATTCATTTCAACTTATTATAAATGGTATTATAGAAAATTATTTGACAAAATCAGAGTAACCAGAATTCAACCATTACAATTTTACAAAATAGTCTTCGAAATGTCATCTGCACACAGGAAAATTATTGGATTTTCAAATATCTTTGCCTCATATACCATACCTACATATTTAAACCTTTCGCTCTCATACACCGAAGAAAACAATGTGCGAGAAAGCTGTTCTGACAAATTTATGCTAAAATATTGTGAATTATTATGTTGCATTAAGTTAAACTCAGTTACTTTAGGTGTGGAAACATGTAGTGTATTGTTTTGGCTTTTGAAATCAATTTCAACTTATTGCAAAAGATATTATAGAATATTACTCGACAAACTTTAAGAATTACCAATATTAAATTATGACTCTTTTACAAAATATTCTGATTCAAAATGTCATCAACAAACAGGTAAACAAGAGTAAATTTTCAAATATTTTTACCTGCAATACTGTACCATACCAACATATTTCAACTTTTTATTTACATGTGAAAACAATATGCTCTTGATAGCATGTGAAAGGCCTCCTATACTGTATGTTCTTAAGTGAGGTAGTCACAAGCTACTACAAGGAGACCCTACCTCAAAATGAATGGCTGTTCACGGGTTGATAATCCCAGCAAACATAACAACACAAACATAGTTAAGAGTAAGACATGTCATTTATTTTCAGTGTTGTTTTGGTTGTGTCCTGGATGACATGCAAAAGGCCTCCTGCATGTTGTTCATTGAGGTAGTCACCAACTACTACCCGGCCTTAACTAAGATATACCACTTATTTTTCAGAAACCTGCCTAACTGGTGTACACTGTTGCCTCATAAGAGGTTGAAAAAAATTGATTTAAAAGAAAACATGATTGTTTACACTTGATTAAGCTTCATTTACATAAATTTTAGCTCAAATTCATTTAAAACTTGCTACTTACCTTATTTGTGATCTGGCAAAGATATTTAAGGGAGATAACTTGCTTATCTGGTCTAATATATAAAATTGATTATCAGTAATAATGAAATGATTACTGAATAATTATTCAATGTTTTATAACAAACTCAAAATGACAGATTGGATATTTCATAATCCATATATAGGCTGAAGACTGGTTGATTGCCCACTTTGTGAACCCGTAAATTTTGGACACAGGATTTTTACATCATATATGACATTTTAAAATCTTAGATGGCATGTCACTAATTTATTGATTAGAATACTGTGAGTGTGTAACAGACCGCATGACTAATTAGATTTAAATCACTGTCTCCGCTAGGGATCGAACCCAGGACCTCTGGCTTACAAGTCTTACGCTCAACCAATCGAGCTATAGAGAAGATCTCTCTAGCCGAGCGGTATATTGCGGCTGGTATTTACCAGGGTTACATACTTCCCCTCCAGGAAAGAAGTCGTCCTCGAGTTTACAGGAGTAACAGTGATGCTTGTGGAGCAATCCTGATTATTTTCCCCAGGTCCCTACATGGGCCAATGTAACAGAGCGCATGATTAATTAAATTTATATCACTGCCTCAGCTAGGGATTGAACCCGGGACCTCTGGCTTACTAGTCTTACGCTCAACCGATCGAGCTTAATTGAAGATCTCTCTAGTCCAGCGGTATATTGCGACTAGTTTTTACAGGGTTACAAGTGCATAATTTATTGTTCTGTTTGTTAGCTGGGTTTATTGCCATATGAAGAGTCAGGATCATTTTGAGGCTGGGTCTGCTTGGATGGAGTAGTTGGTGACTACCTCATTGAACAACACACGAGGTGCCCAGAACTTAGGATTGGATAGATGCTATAGGATTGGATAGATGCTAATTGAATCAACATGCCATATTCCAGAACCTGTTTTAGTGTGAGAATTATTACAAGATAATTTATAACCAATACATAATTAAGTCCCCCACTTAATGAAATTTGACACTCAAAGGCTTCTAATTACTGGTGGAAATTGAGTTATTGTTCGATTTTGAGGACGTTTGGTATGTAGGTACATCATTGGACATCGGTCCCTCTCGTAGCCTCACTTTCACTTTTAAACAAAATGGCCGCCAATCCTTGGCCTCCGATTGGTCCAAATTTAGATATAGTTCGATTTTGATGAAATTTGATATGTAGGAACATCCTTGGACACAAGTCCCTCTTGTAGCCTCAATTTCACATTTAAACAAAATGGCCGTCAATTCTTGGCCTCTGATTGGTCCGGATTTAGATATCGTCCGATTTTGATGAAATTTAATATATAGGTACATAATTGGACACGGTACCTCTCGTTGCCTCACTTTCACATTTAAACAAAATGGCCGCCAATTCCTGGCCTCTGATTGGTCCAGATTCCGATATCGTCTGATTTTGATGAAATTTGGTATATAGGTACATCATTGAACACCGGTTGCTCTCGTAGCCTCACTTTCACATTTAAACTAAATGGCCGCCAATTCCCGGCCTCTGATTAGTCGAAATGTAGATAATGTTCAGTTTCAATTCGATTTGATATATGAGGGTATTAGGGGACTGCAAATTCAATTTCATGAGTTTTGTTGCCTTTACGAACAACACATTCTTTTTATTGGTCGAAAATTAGATATTGAGCGATTTTGACAAAACGTGCTCACACAGAGTTATCGCCCCTTACTACACTTCATTCCATCTGTGACATCCTTCAGGTGTCACCCTCTAGTAAAGAATGAAGTGTAGTAAGGGACGATAACTCGTTATCGTTCCTTACGGAACGTAATGATAGTATGAGCTAATTCGCCTATTTTGCCGGCTATTGTAGCGATTTGGGAGCGGAAAAAATGGCACATACAATTCTGATAGGTCTTTTGAACCATTGTAAAACTCGGCTCGATCTAGGTCTGGATGTATTTGGTATCCTTGTGGAAATTCGTATTTAGGAGATATTTTGGGTCAAACATGCCAAAATCGTCACTTTGACCGGTAGCTTCTGTTTAACCGGTCCTTAAAAATCAGCGATTCAATCCAAAAATTTGAAACTCCAAACATAACAAGAAGAGATAGTTCTGAAGAAAACCGTATCTTTAGTTTTTCTATATCTTTCATAGAACGGCCACAATAGGGTTTTGAAAAAGGGTCGTATTTTATCGAGAGGTGGCGGATGTTACGTCACGAGTGTTACGTCACAAGAATGTGTGGAATGTAGTGTATTGAAGGACGGAACGTAAAGTACATGCGGCTAATTCAGACCACTTTCTGGAGCTAACTGAAAAGCGACTCTATACATTTTGATAAAACTTTCCACACTTATAAGACTCGGTGTGATCTACATGTATGTCCAGGCATATCCCGTATATCTAGGAATAATCTAGTTATGGAGATATTTTGAGTACAAACACGCCAAAATCGACACTTTGACTGCTGGTTTCTGCACAACTCGGCCTAGAGAATTAACGCATAAAGCCATCTTATTGAAACTCCACACATCACAAGTACATGTAATTCCGAAGAAAACAGTATCTTTAGTTTTTTCTATATCTATCAGAGAACGGTCACAATAGGGTTTTAAACATAGGTACTATGTACCGCGAGGTCACACATTTCGGAGAGTCTATTACATGTACGGACGTACGTCACGAGTGACGTTACTACGTCTGTTCTGCTTGTCTGATTGAACTTGTAGCGCTCGGTGAGCTGGTTGTATTTTGCTGTCACTGCCTATATTTCTTACAATTTTACAATATCAGAGAAAATACAAACGACACAATTCTCGGCACATTTTTTTTTTTTTTTTTTTTTTACATATTTTTCACAAATATCTCCATCCCAAAGACAGGATTAATCTTGTTTTGACATATATGGTACATTAAGTTCATCATGTCCGTGATGCAACAGTTTCCGCTAAGGGCACACGGGTACGTATAATCGAAAGACAGTAAGCCAGACATTTACACTGCACTGGGGAAGAATTCCCGCCTTTTTACACCCAGAATCCAACGCACTAACACATTTTCGGAAAATCTGAAAATTTGAAATCCGGAACCAGCTTAAGTGCAGTAAGGGACGATAGCGGAAATTGTATTTAACACTGGTGTTGACCAGTATTCATTTAACACTGGCGTTGACCAGTGTCCATTTAACACTGGCGTTGACCGGTGTCCATTTGACACTGGTATGTCTACATCAGTGTAAAATGCACACTGGTTAACGCCAGTGTTAAATGGACACTGGTCAACGCCAGTGTTAAATGGACACTGGTCAACGCCAGTGTTAAACGGACATTGGTCAACGCCAGTATTAAATGGACACTGGTCAACGCCAGTGTTAAACGGACACTGGTCAACGCCAGTATTATGATAATGGACACTGGTCAACGCCAGTATTAAATGGACACCGGTCAACGCCAGTATTAAATGGACACCGGTCAACACCAGTGTTAAATGCACACCAGTCAACGCCAGTGTTAAATCCAGATTTCTTTGAATTGATTTTTTTTTTAATTTTTATTTATTTTAAATGTATTTATAAATTTTAAATTCACACCAGTCAACGCCAGTGTTAAATGCACACCAGTCAACGCCAGCGTTAAACACAGATTTATTTGAATTTATTTTAAAATTTTAAAATTTATTTAAAATTTATTTTTGAATTTATTCAAACTTGTAAAGAATGAAGTGTAGTAAGGGACGATAACTCGTTATCGTTCCTTACGGAACGTAATGATAGTATGAGCTAATTCGCGATTTTTGCCGGCTATTGTAGCGATTTGGGGGTGGAAAAAATGACACATACAATTTTGATAGGGTTTTGAACCATTGTTAAACTCGGCTCGATCTAGGTCTGGATGTATCTGGTATCCCTGTGGAAATTCGTATTTATGAGATATTTTGGGTCAAACATGCCAAAATCGTCACTTTGACCGGTAGCTTCTGTTTAACCGGTCCTTAAAAATCAGCGATTCAATCCAAAAATTTGAAACTCCAAACATAACAAGAAGAGATAGTTCTGAAGAAAACCGTATCTTTAGTTTTTCTATATCTTTCATAGAACGGCCACAATAGGGTTTTGAAAAAGGGTCGTATTTTATCGAGAGGTGGCGGATGTTACGTCACGAGTGTTACGTCACAAGAATGTGTGGAATGTAGTGTATTGAAGGACGGAACGTAAAGTACATGCGGCTAATTCAGACCACTTTCTGGAGCTAACTGAAAAGCGACTCTATACATTTTGATAAAACTTTCCACACTTATAAGACTCGGTGTGATCTACATGTATGTCCAGGCATATCCCGTATATCTAGGAATAATCTAGTTATGGAGATATTTTGAGTACAAACACGCCAAAATCGACACTTTGACTGCTGGTTTCTGCACAACTCGGCCTAGAGAATTAACGCATAAAGCCATCTTATTGAAACTCCACACATCACAAGTACATGTAATTCCGAAGAAAACAGTATCTTTAGTTTTTTCTATATCTATCAGAGAACGGTCACAATAGGGTTTTAAACATAGGTACTATGTACCGCGAGGTCACACATTTCGGAGAGTCTATTACATGTACGGACGTACGTCACGAGTGACGTTACTACGTCTGTTCTGCTTGTCTGATTGAACTTGTAGCGCTCGGTGAGCTGGTTGTATTTTGCTGTCACTGCCTATATTTCTTACAATTTTACAATATCAGAGAAAATACAAACGACACAATTCTCGGCACATTTTTTTTTTTTTTTTTTTTTTACATATTTTTCACAAATATCTCCATCCCAAAGACAGGATTAATCTTGTTTTGACATATATGGTACATTAAGTTCATCATGTCCGTGATGCAACAGTTTCCGCTAAGGGCACACGGGTACGTATAATCGAAAGACAGTAAGCCAGACATTTACACTGCACTGGGGAAGAATTCCCGCCTTTTTACACCCAGAATCCAACGCACTAACACATTTTCGGAAAATCTGAAAATTTGAAATCCGGAACCAGCTTAAGTGCAGTAAGGGACGATAGCGGAAATTGTATTTAACACTGGTGTTGACCAGTATTCATTTAACACTGGCGTTGACCAGTGTCCATTTAACACTGGCGTTGACCGGTGTCCATTTGACACTGGTATGTCTACATCAGTGTAAAATGCACACTGGTTAACGCCAGTATTAAATGGACACTGGTCAACGCCAGTGTTAAATGGACACTGGTCAACGCCAGTGTTAAACGGACATTGGTCAACGCCAGTATTAAATGGACACTGGTCAACGCCAGTGTTAAACGGACACTGGTCAACGCCAGTATTATGATAATGGACACTGGTCAACGCCAGTATTAAATGGACACCGGTCAACGCCAGTATTAAATGGACACCGGTCAACACCAGTGTTAAATGCACACCAGTCAACGCCAGTGTTAAATCCAGATTTCTTTGAATTGATTTTTTTTTTAATTTTTATTTATTTTAAATGTATTTATAAATTTTAAATTCACACCAGTCAACGCCAGTGTTAAATGCACACCAGTCAACGCCAGCGTTAAACACAGATTTATTTGAATTTATTTTAAAATTTTAAAATTTATTTAAAATTTATTTTTGAATTTATTCAAACTTGTAAAGAATGAAGTGTAGTAAGGGACGATAACTCGTTATCGTTCCTTACGGAACGTAATGATAGTATGAGCTAATTCGCGATTTTTGCCGGCTATTGTAGCGATTTGGGGGTGGAAAAAATGACACATACAATTTTGATAGGGTTTTGAACCATTGTTAAACTCGGCTCGATCTAGGTCTGGATGTATCTGGTATCCCTGTGGAAATTCGTATTTATGAGATATTTTGGGTCAAACATGCCAAAATCGTCACTTTGACCGGTAGCTTCTGTTTAACCGGTCCTTAAAAATCAGCGATTCAATCCAAAAATTTGAAACTCCAAACATAACAAGAAGAGATAGTTCTGAAGAAAACCGTATCTTTAGTTTTTCTATATCTTTCATAGAACGGCCACAATAGGGTTTTGAAAAAGGGTCGTATTTTATCGAGAGGTGGCGGATGTTACGTCACCACTCCCCTAAATATCCAATCAGTAGGCCCGGATGCATTCATCTTCCTATTAAATCTTCTGCCCAAACGGGAAAAACCCACAATCTATTTTTGATTTTGTTTTGTGGTCCCTAGAAGCCCTGATTTTGACATCATAATGATATGCATAACATTTGTTTTATCTTTGATCGTATATGTAATTATTGATCGATTAGAATACCGCGAGTACATCTGTTACTAAGATGAACTTAGGGTTGATTGTTTGGTTGTTTTATCACCACGTGTATATATTGCAATCAGGATCGTTTTGAGGCTGGGTCTCCTTATAGTAGTGGGTGACTACCTCACTGAACAACAACACACGAGAGACCCTAACGTATGCTTGCATAGATGCCAATTGATGTCTCATAATCAATTAATGTGTCATATTCCAGAAAACTGAAGAATTATTAAAATTATTACAGTGGTAACCCCCAAACCTTCAATTCCTCTCGCCAGTATTAATATTTAAACGTATTTGAGAGTTTTAAATGTCGCGCGAATAAATTAAGTGCAGGTGAGAAAATTAAGTGAAAGTGAGGAAATTACAGTGCTAACATGCAAACCGTTGACGGTTCAGGCCGTGTATAATCTGGTGACCCATTTGTCGAACATCGTTGTGCAATACAAAAGACAGTGGGCGGGACCACGATACCAATTACCGCAGCTCATTATAACACACGAGCGAATCAGCGCTCTCGGATTGACAGGCCACGTGCGACAGAAATAACAGACCGATTGTCTGTCTTGTGGAGCGCATACAAGTATATATGTGCTACTGCATTTGAATAAAGGGTGGATTGTTAAAATAAAATATTTATGGGAATTGTGTACTTTTCCCAAGTGGCAAAAGAAATATCTTTGAATTAAAAGGACTGTTTTACTCTCAACGTAACCCAATTTAAGTATTGTAAAAAAAATCTCAAATCCCCAAGTATCACTAATTGGTTAATTAACCGTAGATAGACATGGCATTTGTGTACGGTAAATTATTCTGTACATTTTCGGTGTTTATTTTAATACTGGTAGGCACAGAAACTCGTCTTATTCTCATTTGGGCACACATGTAGTTCTCATCGTTATATACATTTTGCACATTTCTGTTGTCGGAACGATAGCGATAACATGGAAGAAATTGAGGTGTTGGGCAATACTGTATGTCCCCTTGTGATAAATGAACATGGCGATTGTTTAAACATTTTCTCATAGATTTTGATTAAAGGAATGTTTTTGAAAACCCTAGCGTATTATTATCGGAGGGACTTGACATGTTACCTTGACAGAAGATCATTAAATGTTAACAAAATTATTCCATTTACATGTAATCCACTTCATATCCCTATGTATTGAACACGTTTCCGTGATAATAATAATATATAAATCCTACCCTAGATCCCTATTTTTGGGTCAATTTGAGAAAGGAAACTAAAAATCGTATGTGAAGTTTCTCAAAGAATGTTTGATTAACCGATCACGGGTGTCGTATCACCGTCGGCTGATTGTAAGGTCCTGTCAAACGCATCTGGTGTTTTGTCATAATTTGGCATGCTATAACCAGTGCCTTTTCACTTGAAGTCAGATTTGTCTCTGGTTGTGTGCAATAATGTAGGCTGTTGGAAAATTGCAAAAAATTCTATTTCCGTGAAAACACCAAAAAATCATGATGTACAGAAAAAACTTACCGACAACGTTCTTCATTTTCAGATCAGGACTAAACTACTCAATGAACACGTGTGTACTGACGATACTGTTCCGTCAGTAAATTTAATAAATAAGGCTATCCGGGACGATTTAGGAATGTCAAGTAAACGAATTCAGTGTACTCCAGCAGAATCGTTTACAGATAATGTTATTCCGACCGGAGCAAGTTTCATTTTTTCGACGGATCTTCCGTTATTAAAACGGCAGGAAACAGGAATTACGGACATAGTTTTGTAGGTACACCTACACAGTTAAGTTGTGTTGTGTGTTTTTTTTTTTTTTTTTTTTGGATGGACTTCTTTGGTATTATTCAGGGGCCGTCAAATGCCCTAGAAATGATCAACTTTTTTGACCAACTTTTACAACAACGGAATGAATTTAGAAATCCGATTATTGTATTATTCTTGATAACTGCGGTTTCATCATCACAGGGTCGGAGAACAATTACTACGTAATCTTTTTGGTCAACATGGCGTCGAATTGTTATTTCAGTCCCCGTACAGTCCAGAACTGAACGCTGCCGAGTACGTTTTTCACCTCACGAGAAACGGTCTAAGGGAAAATGCTACATTAACATATATATAACTTTACTGAACTCGCAACGACATTGGCAATTACTGCCATTCCCAATCATGCCTGCGAAAAACTGTTTGAAAAATGTGGTATGTATAGTGACTACTGCTTACATTTCTAATTTAGTACTATATATATCATAGACACGGTTAAATTTAATAGAGAAGTCTAATAAAATCCTGTATATAATTGAACATTGTATCAATCTCATGTTGTCTGTTATTTCTGTCGCACGTGGCCTGTCAATCCGAGAGCGCTGATTCGCTCCCGTGTTATAATGAGCTGCGGTAATTGGTATCGTGGTCCCGCCCACTGTCTTCTGTATTTTACAACGATGTTCGACAAATGGGTCGCCGAGTTGTCGGGTGGTGCCAGGTGATACACGACCTGAACCGTCAACGGTTTGCATGTTAGCACTGTAAGAGCAAGTGAAGGTATTTATGCTAAAGGAAAGGAAATAAAGGTTTTTGGGGTTACCAGTGTTATAAGATAACCAATAATCTATTTAGTGTCCCACTTAAAAAAAAAGACACAAATGTTCTTCAAGGTCATGGGGTTTGCAACTGATCTTTTATTTTCCGATCGGTCAGCCAAGATGGCCGCCGCAGACTTATTTGCCTCTGCCTGGTGAAAATTTAGATATTCTTTGATTTCGATTACCATTGGTATATGGTATATATTGGTATTAGGGGACTGCAAATTCCATTGCATCGGTATCATTGCCAAGGCTTCCGATTGGTCGAAGTTTAGACAATGGATTTGGATGCAAAATGGTACATTTTTGTAAATAGGGGAATTCGAATTCAACCACATGGGATTCATTGCCATATAACCACGCTGATGCTTCTTATTCGTCGAAATATTGACATTGAACGATTTTGATGTAAACCAGGACTCGTGCATGGAACCTCTGAACTCAAGACGGACAATTCTGTATCACCCTCAGCATTTATTTTTTTCTGTCTTTCGTGGTCATCCAGAGTTATCTTCCCTAACTACACTTCATTCTTTCTGTGACACTCCTTTAGGTGTCACCCCACTAGTAATCACATTAAATTCGAGTTAAGAGCACATAAAAATTATCATTTCAACTATAGACTATAAAAATAAAGAACATCATATTACTCAAATAAACGATTGGTTACAAATTTAAGCTTGGTGCCAACACATCAATAGTGCTAGATCTTTCATAGTGCAAAAAATCATATAAGTCAGTAGAGTGAGCAACTTATAAGCAAATAACTTTAACCGAAATACGAAATCACTAATATTTGCTAGACCAGTCTACAAAACACTTGTCCATTTGTCCATGTCTTTATGTGTATAGGGAAATCCATTTTTTTGTTTGCTCATTTTGTCTTTGTTGTTGTTCCCCCTTCCCCCTCCCTCAAGATATCCACCTTTATTCCAGTCTCTTACATTCTTTGCTATTCTATAACGTTTCAATCAAAGATAAAGTCAGTATACTTTGATAATAAATCCAACTACTTCATTCAGTTAATCTTATACATTTTGTATATCATAATATATTTTGTATACCACAAGGGCTAATGTAATGTTGATGTAAAGTATATATTGTATGTAATGCTTCCCCGTATGTATATATGTATGTTATTGTATTCTGGTTGAAAATTAAAATGAATAAAATATAAATTTAAAAAAAATCTTACTCATCCTTAAAAAAAAGGCTAAATGAAACAAATTTTATAGATAAAATACATTAGATCAGAATAATAATTTTGCAGAATTGAGTAAAAAGGCAAAGGGAATCAGATAATATTAGAGTATATAGAATTAAGGGAAGTATAATAAGTGCAAAAGCATAATGGAATGAGGAAGGTGAAAAACCAATAAATTGTTTTTACAATCTAGAAAGTAGGAACTTCATGTCAAAAGTTATTCCAAAGTTACAGCGAGATAATGAGGAAGTAATCACATAACAATGGGCTATTTTATCATTATTTTATTTTGAGGTTAAATCTTTTTATGAACAATTATATAGGGGTGATACTGATATAAGTGAAGTCAACTTGGATTATTTTTTTCTGGGGAATCATAAGATTCCTAAATTAAATGAAGAAGAGGTAATGTATTAAGAAGGTTAATCCAAAAGGTCACTCTGACGTGACCCCTTATGCGATGTTGTTAGATGTTCTAGTAACGCAGTGAGAATGACCATCTAGATTTTAATTGGATTGAGAGGTATTACTGTAGGTATGATATATGCTCTTTAGATATACATCCGCGGATAACAAATCATTTTGAATTTGATGATATGTATATCTATACTAATAAGTACAAGTTCGTATGGCCTACGTAGTGTTATATATAGAACACCGCGAATGTAAACCGTGTATTTACAGTTGTGTATATATACAATTGTACTATTTAGAGGACATTGATAAGTTGTGATAACTTGTGTGCAATCACTTATTTATGTAACGATATTGATCTAAAGTCAAAAAGGATAACAAAATCTATTTGTGGAGAACCATTACTAATCGAGTACAGGTAACACTTACCTTCAATTAAACATACACAAAACAAAAACAAAAACAAAATAACAGAAACAAAAAAAAACTACCATTTTCTTAAGAAAGAACCCTTGCTTTTCTTCGAATGTGAAAACTTTGTAAAGCAGTAATTACAACAATATCAAAAATACATCATGAATTATTTTTCGGTACATATTTCATCACAGGAACCTAACATTATATTTCTAACAAACAACCGATGTATGCATGCATTATGTACTAGTTCTATAGATCTATATCAACCTTAGGATGGTGACATGTCTCGGTGTTTTCAATGTCTCTTTCATATCAACTTTAAACATAGAACTTATATTATCTCCGCTATAAAAAGATGTACCCCAGGCACAAAATTACCATTTTAAAGCTGAAACAGAAAACTCGTCATCTTTGGTTTTCATTCGGCACTCTTACCAAACGATACCAGCTTAATTAGCCAGAACGTTCCGACGTCTTATCGAGTCACAGGAAAGCCGTGCCAATTTTCAGGAGGTGAGTGTTAATGAAATCTACTCGATATTGAATATTTATCAACTAATTTACGAAAATGAATAACAAAGTATTTGTTTTATGAAACCACTCATATATCTTGTGTGTGCTAAAATAGCTACAAATTAATGCATCTCTATACCTTAACACATCCTCTGAAAGGCTATTATCTGTGCATACATTAGGATATAAAATTATTGAATTAAATCACAGAACTTTTATAGATCATTCATTACATAATGTTTTGATAAAAGTAAACTTTAAAGTTCAAAGAAACAAACCACAACGTCGCCTGTAAAAGTGTAATTATGAACAATCGAAAACAGGACATAGCTTTTGTTTATAATACCAAATCTTAGATACATGTTACCAGGTTCTAAAAGCTTGCGTTTTTTCTTATAAGTAAATGTTGATATGCAGCTTTATTCGGAAGTCGTTATTGAGTTTTTTTCATTTGTAGGTGTCTATTAGATACATATTCCCTACCCTGTGTACCATTTTAGGCATTTTAAAGATATACCGTGTCTACTGTCGGGAATGTGACATTCAAACATGCATTACATTTTGTTAAATCAAAACTAACACACTTCATTTACGTCATAATTCAATTATGTCAATCCACACTTAAGGATTATTATTATCATTGTAATTTCATTACTAATACTCAAGACTCCAGGCAACATAATTTTAACACAAAATGAATAATAACACGAATTCTAAATAAGTGCTGATACATATGTATTTCCGCTGTAATCAATATCAAAATATCATAGAACGTTCACAGTTAATCAATCACTTCGATGCTTTCGACATTTAGTTGTATCGATACAGATAAGTAAGCAGTTTCATTTACCTGAAAATTCATGTTATCAGCCCATAAAAAGTGACGTCGCTGTTTGTAACGTTGCATTTGATTGGCTGATACAGTGGCGTAATAATTTCCCAGAGAAAATAGTTCATCAATAAAAGTGGATTTCCATATTGAGGAAAGTAAATTCAATTATAAGGATTAACTTGAAAATATCTTCTTTTATGGAACTATTCAAAATTCCCGAGTGTTCTTTTTATAAACCGCTTCGTTTTTGTTTTGTTTGTTTATTTCAATAGCGTCAATTCCACCCCACTTCCTCCTGGAAAACGTGCTACTATCTGCAAAGTGGCCCTGTCGAAGAAGTTAAGGTCACCCAAAGTTTTCTCATCGGTTCCTGTGTCAGGGCAGCTGATTTGCTTTCCATTATATACCAAGAGGATATCTTGTCCCGATAATCCCTCATGTTCGGATAATTTTTGGAATAACGATGACAGTTTGTCGCTCTGTGTAAAACCATAAAGACAATAGATTTAAATGACTATATTTGGATTACACTGATTCTAAGTAATGGAACATTGGGATTAATAAATGATTTTTTAAAAATGAAAGAATAAAACAGGATATAGAATCAAGTTTAAGCTTATGTTAATCCAATTCCTTCAATTGATTTTTTTTAGTATTATTGAAATAGACTTATTTCATAATTTTTATCATATAAAAGAAAAAGTAAACAAATATCAACGCTGAAAAGGTTGATTCTACAATATACAGGGGCTCACGGGCAATACGCAGATAGTGGCGTAGTCAGAAGAACTTTTCAGGCAGACGGACTACGTACGCGAACTCGGACAAGAACTATTGCTGAATTGGGGGTCTTCTCAAATAATATTTCATTTGATAAGTTGTGACTCTGTGACACTGACTACTCGACGCGTAATAGTCACGTGCATTGTACACAGAGTCTGACTATACAGTTATATACGATACTATTGCAGCATGGAGGTAAATGGAATAAATAGATATATTATGTTTGTATACATATTGATGCATTGTTCTGAAGGCCTTACCAACCCAAGATGTGTTATTTCAGGTGTCGGAAACAAATTTACAAGCATGGTTTCACGATGTCACATGCATGACTTCTGATTCCTGTACAGGGGTTTGTATTAAATGGTTTATATGATGATAATTCAAAATCGAGTTGTAATCAGTATCTATGTTGTTTTTTGTGTATATTCGCAAACTGATAAGATCTGTAATTGTTATCGTAAAACCTTATTAAAAACGAATACGATCGCACACTGAGAATATACACGAGTGTACATATATGCACTTAGGTAACATCGCGGAAACAAACGCCAGTATACACTTTTGTGTTTGGTTTGTAAAAACATTCGTTTTCCCGGATCGTTTTGTCAAAATACGACCAAAAGCAATACAAAAGCATTAACATCGTTGGCATCATTCTTGGCCGCAGTCGTCTTGCAGCTTATCAAAGGAAATAACTCTAAATCTGATAGATCAGAATAAGCGTGGTTACGTTGTTATGGTAACAACTGCGGTATTAAATTCATTGGATTCATATGAATGTTAGATTGAAAAACGTACGTGTTATAATTAACACTGGGGTTGCCATTTTTACTGACTTTTAATCTAGCCCCAAAAACGTCTGAACATGTGCTATATACACAAGGGAAGGTCCAAATACATGTAGACTGTAGCTAATTATCAGGTCCCTGTGTCGCATTATGTACATTTACACCTTTGAGACGACCCCACAATTTTGCAGTAGTTAGCGTCCAGATCCGCGTTCCTAGTCCATCTTCCTGAAAATCGGAAATGTCTTGAAACAATATGAGTCGTGTCTTTTACTTTAAAACCTATTAAACAACATATTAAAACGCTACTATTACAGCTGGTCAATATGTGATAAAATGTTCTTATTTATATAATGTATCATACTTACTGATTGACAGGTCTTGAAATATTTCTTTCCTTTAATATTTATGACCTGTAGTTGTAATGATGCCATTATTTATCCACCTGTGATAAGATAAATAAGTGACACTTTATATATGGCATGTTAATTAGTAAAATCTATATGAATATATCAAATTTGCTTTCTACTTCCCTGGACGTAGTACGATGGAGGCATAGTCAAGAGTTAAGAAATTTGTGGTGACATTGACTTAATTCATTAGCGATTGATTAGGGAAAACTTGTATATGTGTTACTATAAAAAGGCACTACTCTACATATAACCTATAACGTATGCTATTGAGGAACAGGTCTCCTGTATTATAAACCTCTGTGGTCACAAGCACTTGTTCCTCATTAATTGTGTCAGTTTCCATTCGCAAGCACACATTCATAAAGCATTACGTGGAAAACACGTTGATCTGTAAAGCATCAGCGCTTGCATTATATATCAGAAGACATGTTTAAATATTATTATTTTCATATATTATATCGGACACTGAGCTTTTGTTATAAAGTATATATACATATATATATATTATGTACATCCATCACAAGGACAGCGTTTACTTTTAATTATATATACACACACATATATATATAATTGTCAAGTAGTAATAACGACAGTACAGGCAAGTAAATTGTCGAATTTTTGAGGCAATCTGCCCCTTCATCAAGACATAGGTAAATTACATACGATCACATATAGACATAGAACATGGAACAGTTACACAAATATAGTAGGTATAAACAACAATAAATATCGTTATGTTTTGAAAACGATCCCCCTCGGCCGATAATTAGTTCGCCGAGAGCCCATTATGATTAATTAGAAAACATCGTAGGTGGTATACAGATGGTGAAAGTTAATGAATAAATAAATAATATGACTAAAAGGTTTAACAAAATAACATCGCGAGTTGAATCGATGTGATGGCAGCGCGTGCTATGTAGTGAATGTTTTTGCTTTTCTACGCGGCCCAAACAGCGTGTAGCAGTGATATCGGGTAGCAAATCCCATATTACATATACAAAAAAAATGTACTAACATTAGTTCGTTTTAACGAAATTGAATACATTTTATATTTATTCAATTTCGTTAAAACGAACTAAAAAGAACTAATTTTAGTCAGTAATATGGGATTTGCCAACCGATATTGTCACTGCTACCCGCTGTCTGGGCCGATATTTGTGGGACGAAATGAACATAAAATCATAACCGATCACATATAGGCATAGAACAGTTGCACAAATCTAGTAGATTAGCCACGAACAATATCGTAATGTTTGTGAAGATGATCCACTCGGTCGATAAATATACGCCGAAGGCCTGATTCTGATTAGTTCGAAAACATCTTATATATAAATAATTGTATAAACATTTCTGTTTCTGTAACAGACTGTCTAATGTACATTGTCAGGGATGCAAATACAGTTGAGTGTAAGCTAATCTTTACACCCTAGTGCACACCTAGTGCACTACGAGCTACAGGTAAACTAGTAGTGCACTACGTCCAGTCAGGTGTGACCACAAATCCCCCTATACAGGTAAGCGACAGTGCAACTGGACACCTGTGTGAGATACTTGTAGTTGTTACATATATAGACCTGTGTAAATTGACTGCCTTATATCTGTCATCCTGACTTTACCAGGTATATTTAAATGATCTAATATTAACTCAAAATGAAATTAGCTGCGGTTCTTATGATATATGGCACAAGAGGAATTAAAACTCTATCAATTGGATTTGTAGTGGGTTTTTCTATCATTAATTTTTTTTAAAGGTTTCATTATAGTGTGAAATTAAGGTTGATCTTTCTGATTTCAAAATTTTGATGCTTTTCATTTTTTAGATGTAATAAATATACATTTAATATTAATGATTATTTCTACCTTAGGCCTTGATGACTGTAGATGTTCTTTTCAAGTACAGTACTGTATATGTACCTTATTTTGATATTCATTACTTTATCAAACAAACAGAATCTTAAATTCAATATATTGTTTTTTCTCTAATATCTGTTAATTCAACCATGAAATCATTTCATAGTACATAATCAAGAATCAAGAATCAAAAGTTTAGTATATCTCATTTATGTTCGGTTAAAGACTAATAATAAGAGCGTAGCTCTAGGGCGCCGAAGGCGCCCGAGCGAAGCTCTCTAAATACTTGAAAACGGTACCTCCAACAAGAGTTGCCTCCCTTCCCATACATACGAACAAAGAAAATTGTATGGTCCAAAAAACCGGTACCGGAATGGCTCAAAACCGGATGTAGTAAAAATCTTGAACAATATCAACACCAAAGTCTCTCTATAGTGTTTTAACATTAGTGATATATGTCTTTTGTTCTCAGATGAAAAATGAATAACAAAACAGCGGTATGTTTTCGCTTTTATTTTTATCATGTCGTCCTTAACCGATCGGGAATTACCGAATGTCATCGTCTCCATTCACGTCTGAACTATACATGGTACACAACAAGACATGCGAATATGTTGGAATTAAACTCGGTATAGGGTCCTTGTTATTATTTTTGTATGTGGTTCTAGTCTGATCTGATCAAAGGTAGGCATTTGCCGATAACACTGTGTTATGATCGATTCTATCGTAAATATTTAGGCTTCTTGTCGATTTATTTTCTCAGTGTTAACGTTAGGCTTACGTCACAGGCACTTTATTTACATTGTAAACAATAACATGCCGAAAGACAACTAGGCTAGGCATATGCATAGGAAACAAGTGTCTATCGGTTACGTCCCAGCTTTTGTATTGTTAGTTACAGATGATACGATGTGCCTGACTCGCATTGTTTATTATAATTAGAAGTAGGTTATATTATCTACAGCACATGGGGCTAGTAACCATTTAAAATGTGTCCGAGTAATAGGCCTACTAGGCTACTGTATATCAAGCCCATGTGATAACCCTAGATTTTTATCATTTATGAAATGCAGGCTTAGTAGACTACATGTGTAGTTAGTCTACATTAGTCAGCAGAAATAAACATAGATCAACATGGCATATGTAGGTTGTACCAACAATAATGATTGAAATTTATCTGAAAAATATTGTCATATTATACTGTTGGGAGTATTACAGATCAGATTTCTATTGCTAAGTATAGTAACTGTTTATTTCACAAAATATTGCCTGAAATTAATAAAAAGGAAATTCAAAACAATCTTATGTGTTCGAAGTTCCAACACTTCTCCAATGCCTGGCATGTTCTTAAATGACCCTGGCAGTTAATTATATAATGAGGCTCAATTTAGAGGGACATTCCTTCTTTCAGATATCAGAACCATGTACATTTTTTACTGATGAAATCCACTTTTGAACAGGGAAATGAATCAATGCCAAAATGTACAGAAAAATGATGAATCCTGCAAAAATACTGACTGGCTTTCAAGTACAAAGTGATATTTTGGTAGGAATAAATAATTACCCTGCGAGTCAAACTTTTTGATTTATGTAAATTAAAGATTTACTATTTGGGAAAAAAATCATATTTTCCAATAAGTTTAATTTTGGTGACCTAACCTTTGAATTTAAACTAATGAATGAATGACCCTTGAAATGAAGTAAACCAAATTTAAACCAAATTTATTACAATGTTTATGAACACATGTACATGTACAGTGTAATATGATTAAAACCTTATAATAAACAACTGCTGTTAATTTCCAAAGCCTGGAAGATTATAGAATTTCTATAATTATTTTGTAATTAATCATAATGACAAAAGGAGAGTAATTGTCTATGGTGTTGACTCTTAGTAGGTTTAACTTAAATTTGCTACAAATTCTGTTTTAGTGGAGACAAGAGAACACATGTATTTACAATCAAAATTAATTAACTCGAACTATGATAACTCAAAAACACTGATTATAAATTAAAGTATCTCACTGGTCCAAGGCAAAATCTTTGTTTTTTAGGTAATAAAATATATATAAGATAATTCAAAGTTTGACAACTCGAAAAACTCTGATATAAATAACAAAATTTTAACTTCCAATCAGATATTACAAAATTGACAGAACATTATATACTGATGTAATCCCAAAGTTGATTCATATTTTATTTTTAAAGGCGCACAATGTTAACTGTTAAGTGAATTTCTTTTAAAAGTTCTCTATAAACAGATCTTCAAATCATATGTTATAAGTACATGTCCTCGGTCCAAAGCGGTTTTGCCCAAAAATGAGTTGAAGTGACTGAATAACAGTTCAAAATGTTCTATTCTATTCCAAATATATGGTAGAATCAAATATTACACATGGTAGAAGGATCTTCAATTCAAGTCCTTTAAAGTTGATATAATTTAATGCACCTTGGGTCTCTAGTTTTGGTTTTTTTTAAGATGAGGGGATCCGTGTTATTAGTTTACTCTGTTTACTCTGCAGTAATAAGGGAAAATACAAAAACAGAAATTATATTGAATATTGCTATTGGAAATAACACAAACTTTAATAGAAGTATCAGAATGGGCAATATCTGTGCAATAGTATATGTTTATATATTTATGTATATGTGTATATTCATATATATATATATTAAAACTCGTATAAACTTTGTGTATAGATTAAATATATATATAAAAATATATATTGGCACTATGACTGATCCACAGTGGCCTGAGTAGTGGGACCAAAAAGCGTAAAATTGACGAAACTTCTAAACTTCCAGATATGAAGAAATCAAGCATCCTTCATGGATGAAAGAGACTTGATTAAGGCACTTTTCAAAATATGAGTTGTTTTTTTTTCTTTCTTTTTTTTGTTTTTTTTTACCACAGGATGTCCTGTTCTAGATCTGTTATACCCTATAGGGATGGGTTATTGAAATAATTGTTTAATTCATATACAGAAATCACACTTTTTGGCCTTATTTAATTTGTTCAATTAATTTATTAAATAAAAGCGAGTTAACAACCATCACTACAAATGTATTTAATAGCAGTGGCGTCAATATTTGTTTAAAGTCCACATTTGACAGTGTTATTGAGTTGCATGCTCTCAGATTGAATTGAAACTGGTAAGGGTACTGATACAATCATATATACTGTTGTACATGCACCTGTCCATCATTTAGAGGATTTTTTTTCAGGTTCACCTATTTTTGGGTAAACTAAAAATACTAACAGGTAATTTTGTGAAGTTATGTTAAGATTCACTTTAAACTGTGTTATAAAAGCAATATTAATCTAATTGAAACTTAAATGTCTTTACAGATTCACATATTTTGGCCTCAAAACTGAATTTTGAGAATTTTCATTAAAGTTCAGTTTTCACCCTATCTCAATGTCTCACTGAACATTTGGTTTCTGATATTATTTAATTACTTGAACACTACTCCATAAATTGAAAAATGTTATTGATAAAGCGGGAAAGATGAGATATAGAATTCTGTATAATTCTTGTTATATAAGGCCTTTTGATGACTTATCATGATGCATGACCTTGTGATTTTCATAAATCTGCTAATATAATGAAAAATTACATATAGTACATTAACATATATATATACACGTATACAAGGGACAATTAGATTAGCTGTGCTCTTCCAAGGCTTTGCCTTCATTCATATTATTATATGTATGTATATTTGGTACTCTCAGAACATGCTTGTTATCATGGCCACCTGGGCCCCAGGACCCAAACCCCACCTCACCACCACCTAATGGACATCTATAACACCTTACCTATATATATTCATCAGATGAGGATTAGTCTTAAGGTGTGCTTGTTTTAACGGTGTGTTTTCTTTACTCTTTTTAGAAATAACATACGGGAAGGTATGTTGTGGCAGTCATTATAGTCTGCTTCATATATCCCTTACCTGTACATTCCCTGGGTTTTACCTGTATTCTCCGACATTACATGGTATTAACTCTATTTTACACAAGCTTTGAACTACCTCAGTTCATTATTATTCAATCAATTTTTACATAGTTCACTGTTTGAAATGATTAAAAATGCGAAATCACATCAGGCCATTTACTACTATCCAATAACCCTTATCAACATGGCCAAATATCGCTGGTATTTTTCCTGATACTAATTAATTTAAATGGTTACAAATCATATATATACATTATTGGAATTAAGCTGAAAGCTTATACTAATTCCTTTCCTAAAACACTATTACGGCGTTAAACCATGGACATTTGCACACAAAAATGGAATGGACAAATTAACTTCTCAACAAAATACTCCAGCTGATTACATATTTGATACTTTCAATTCTGGAAAATTCGATGTACATGTAACCTCAGTGGAAAAAGAATCAAGATGTTGACATTATTAAAATCTCTTACTGTTACAAATGAATTCTGCACAGAAATGAATACTTCTTCATTTTTCTTAGTGTTTAGCGATTGATCACCCCATAAAAGAGTATCTTAAGGTTTTCATTAATATCATATTTCGTCATTACATTTGATAAATATTATTAGTTGATGAGACAATTGAGATAAGTGTTTAAGCTGTCTGATTTGTAAGTATACAAACATCAGGATGGCTATGTCTATCACTATTCCCGGTCAACCAATAACAAGGCAAATGAAGATTCGGATGAAATTTCTTCGGTACAAGGACATCACCTACAGTTGATACATACAGGACCCCAGGGCAACATAACTACGTATATTTTATTAGTTGTGTATGCATATTAAAAGTTAATGAATAATCTATCATTCATTGTCCAGTGCAAAGTGTATATGCCAAGTATTCCTTGCATACATGTAAACAATTACTATTAACTGCTAATTATTATTAGATAATTGTGTTTCGTTTAATTTTTAATCAGCCGATGTCTAGTGTTAAATATTATAAGTATGCTTTTTGCTTTAGCATTTTCACTTCAGGCACATATCGCTTTCAATGATGTAAATGTTCTGTATTAGTGTATTATCTGTATACATCCAAGCATTGAATTATACTATCTTTCTTTCTCCTTATATTATAATTGCCATATGCTTCAAAATTTTTGCTATGCTGTGAAATTCAACTGATTAGTTGAATCTGGAAAATATCATTATTGAAAAAATAAACAAATAGAAATAATGAAAATAAATAAATAAATAAATAAAATATATACGCAATACAGAAACATTGACAGCAACCTTTAATATAATAAAAGGATATATTGTGATATATATAGTACATGTACTCTGACTTGATAATGTGATAATACAGGTAAATATCTACCTGTAAATATGCACATTTCCAGAACAGACTATAAAAGGCGTGTCATTGTTCTCAAGTGTTTATATAATTCTTTTGATTCCAAAAAAGTGGGAGAAAGGAGAACAGTTTTTTCAAGTCCCCAATTACCACCCAGGGATCCAGTTATAGCATGCTGTGCATATACAAGTGTTGTATAATGCAAGCGTTGTATGACAAGTACAGTTCCAGATACATGAACATGTATGTGTGTTATATAGGCTTAAATTTGTTGCCCTCCCAAAGTTTGCAAATATATGTATTTCATAACAAAAATGACATCAATTTTCCCCTCAGCCATTATCTCATTCTGTGTTACCTGTAACTGATACACGTACCGGGAATCAGATCCAATATGTTAGATCTTCAAAGTATTAGATACATGCACACGGGTACATGTACAGAAATTTCAACTATTTCAGTAAAGATAAATGGAAGGTGTATTACAAGCAACATATATGTACCTTTTGTAAACTTAAAATATTGAAATGTAGCACTGATATGATCACTTAATTCCCAGACCATTCAAAGAATCTCTGTCTTTACATGTTAAATCAAGGTTTAACTCATTTCTTTATGTATTTAGGTTTCTGACTACATTGTATGCATTCACATAGAATGTACAACATATATCATGGGCTGAATTAGGTTTAATATCACATTAAAAATGAAATTATGAACATGCTGCTTAATTTAATCTGAAATTAAACTAAGAATTAAATTAAATGTATCAAATTGAAAATGTTCAAGTAACGATAATTATTTTCAAATGTTTTATCATATACTTTCATGTGATGAAAACAAAATTACTGGAACTAAACATGTGAAATATTATAACTGATCAATCAATACCAAATATAAAGTACCAAAAGATAAATGAAACTTGGCTTGAACACTTTAACTTAGTATCTTGATTTAGTTACAGTGTATAATTAACAAGAATAGAGAGATTGAAATATAACAGCAAACTAAACTTCCAAAACCTTTTTAATAACTCTTGGAATAAATTTGTTTATTTAATTTAACGTGTTTCACGTCCGCTATAACGGCCTTGCGGCCTTTCAGCTGACGAACAAAGATAACTGCTAGACAACTTTATATATACAGTACAGGTAAAAATCACAGGTAGCCTTGGGTACTGCCCATTACCTGTATGGGAGTTTTGCTGTCAATCACCTCTTAGGGTGTAGTGCACTACTAGATTACCTGTAGTTTAAATGTAGCGACTGCTAGTTTAAACGTAGTGCACTACTAGGTGTTAAGGTTATCTTACACTCATCTGTATATACATAAAACAGTTACCGGGTACTTTGAAAGTACTTAGAAACACGAGGGGCGAAGGAAGACATAAACATATATATATTTCAAATACGAGAAACAATTAGTGCACCGTGTATATATATATATATATATTCCGAGGGTCTTTACCCACCCCCCAGGAACTTAGTTTCTTTGCTACATTTTTGAAGCCATTGAGATCCCCACCCCATAACCATATATATCATTGTTGGGCATAAAGAGATGAACACAATCATGATGTAAAATAGGCCCTGGGGTCTTTCCTAAACCCAAGAAACTTAGTTTTATTAAACACAATGTTATTAAAACAATCCCTTGCGTCTTTTCACACCCTACGGAATCAGGACTTTGTTTCTAGATTTTATTTTTCAGTTCCCCATAACCATAGCATTGTTTGACATCAACAAATAAATCTACGATCAAATTGAACATGAATATATCTTAACTTTTGGTCAGATCAAACCAGATGAGCGATAAAGGCACGCTGGGCTTCTTGTTTACCAAACCAGTATGCTATAAAAAAAATCCTCGAACAAATAACATTTCCAAGGTCAAATCAAGGACCTCTGTGAATGTCCCAGGTCAAATAGAGAAAGTTCTACGGGGAACGTTTTGAGTTCTAGAAGAACTGGCGTGATAATTTGTCATTAAATAAATGCTGTATCGTATTCTCACATCCCTCATACCAATGACATTTGACATTTTCAAGGTCAGAGAGGTCAAATACGGTAAGTTATCTTTATCTTAAGTAAGTCAACAGCCATTTCACAAAATTCAATATTTCAATATGGATAAAGAAGCAGCAAAAACGTGTTACGTCATTGACAACTGAGCGAAGTATGGTTACTCCGCTCACGCTTTTAGATGCCTGTCTTTGATAGGTCATATTTTACTATTATTAGTTTGTATCCAACTGTCCGCCAAAATTTGCCAGTCAGAGAAATCGTAGCTTTCTTATCATAAAATCCTGTCAAGGGAGGTTCTTGGCCATTGGCCTCTTGTTATTTGATAGAATAATTGGGTTCGATAATATTATGCATTGTATATAGGTAGAAATGAAACGGATTTAAAACAATGATAGAAGGAATGACATTGCTAAAATAACAGGTTTTTTTTCTTTTCTTTTTTTTGTTATCCGTCTAATAACAAACTGAAAATAAAAGTAGAATAATTTTACCGGCGAATCATCAGGGTTAAAATAAGATTAATTTTAGTTTAAAGGAGCCAATTAGAGGGGAAATAGCAAACGCGTGAAATCTCCGTAGCCATATTTCAATACATCATTCCTTATATCACAATCAGTTGATATGATTAAAAGATGAATGTTATATTCCTATTCCAAACTGAACTTTTTTTATGTTTTTTTTTTTTTTTTTTTTATATTCTGTCGGTTATTTTTCGCTTTTGTAAATTATATACAGTGTAATTATTATAGATTAAGAAACAATTGTATATAGATATGTGTTTAATATCATATTCTTATCTAATCAATTGAAGTAAAACAATAGCATTAAACAATTACTTTTTACCAATGTTCTTTGTAATTTACGACTATCTACTTGGGTTTTCCCATTAAAATGAAAGAACGAGTTGTCGTTATATTTAGAAGTCGATTGTCAAACAAATATGTTCTTTAAATACACTGACTATCTACGTGTGTCTTCCAATTAAAACGAAAGATATAACGCTTCATTGTTATATTTAGAATACAAGGAATATATAGTTTAGATTAACATTAACCGATTATATATTAAGAACATGGAAACTCTAGAATTGTTTCTAATTAAACCTAGTTATAGAACTGCAGGTGAAGGTTATGTTTGTTTACATGCTTATCACGTTTTTATGTTACTTGAAGAAACTCTCAATCCTACTAGTGTATTTAGGGAAACTTACATGAAAGGCTGTGTTATATGTCATAAAGTTATGTAATAAAGTCGTATTCACCTTTTAGAATTGAATACATGCATCAATTGAAATGTTGCAAATTTAGGAATTCTCAAGATAAGTTTAAAATGTCTGCAGAAGGACGAATACAATGGACAATGCCAACCACAAACGTGTTTATTAGTCTCAAAATCTGCAGAGAGAGATTTATAGAATCTCACCCCTTTGGAACGAGACAGGGGGATCTCAACCTGAGGGGGGATTCTTAAGTTGCCAAACACAATGCTTGCCCTGAGGGTCGAGGTCCCCGTCACACTGCCAACGTGGTGAATATTTACATTACATCAAGATAATTGTGACGTCACGCAATTGAAATCTCGATGTGACAACAAACAATTGTTGAGAACGTGCAAAGAGTACGCGCAGCATGTTTCAAGGGTGAGGTAAGAACATGTCAGACAGGTTAATTGTAAATATCACAGTCCAGGGAAGGAGAAATTGAATATTGATGTATAGAAAAGAAGATTTAATTTTAGAGAATATCCTTTAAATTCCGTTCGATTCACAAAAAAACTTCAATACATTGGTAACAGAACAGTGGTGAATGTGTTATCACTGTGTCGTATTCAAGTAATGTTAATATCATATCACGAAATCACTGTGAAATAATCAATTGCATTAAAACAATAACATTAAAAATCACTTCTTACCAATATTCACCAACTGAAGTGCTATGAGACGACCAATGATCTCCGTGTGATGATGTCAATTAAGTGTGTTCTTTGTGAGTATCGACTATCTACTTGGGTTTTCCCATTAAAATGAAAGAACGAGTTGTCGTTATATTTAGAAGTCGATTGTCAAACAAATATGTTCTTTAAATACACTGACTATATACGTGTGTCTTCCAATTAAAACGAGAGATATAACGCTTCATTGTTATATTTAGAATACACGGAATGTGTTGTTTGGATTAACATTAACTGATTCTATATTAAGAACCTGGAAACTCTAGAATTGTTTCTTATGAAACTTAATTATATAACAGCAGGTGAAGGTTTATTTGTACACATGTTTATCACGTTTTTATGTTACTTGGAGAAACTGTCAATGCTACTTGTGAAGTATTTAGCAAAACTTGCATGAAAGACTATGTTATATGTCATAAAGTTATGTAATAAAGTCGTATTCACCTTTTAGAATTGAATACATTCATCAATTGAAATGTTGCAAATTTAGGAATTCTCAATAAGAGTTTAAAATGTCTGCAGAAAGACGAATACCATGGACAATGCCAACCACAAACGTTTAAGTTTAAATATATTTTATTACGTACAAGAATGACAAAGTGATTATTCAGCAAGTTTTACCATCTTATAAACGACTTCTTCCACAAACGTGTTCATTAGTATCGAAATTCTGCAGAGAGAGATTTCTAGAATCTCACCCCTTTGGAACGAGACAGGGGGATCTCAACCCGAGGGGGAGGGGGATTCTTAAGTTGCCAAACACAATGCTTGCCCTGAGGGTCGAGATCCCCGTCTCACTGCCAAGGTGGTGAATATTTACATTACATCAATACAAGAAAATGTTGAAGTCACGAAATTGAAATTTCGATGTGACGTCAAACAATTGATGAGAGCGTGCAAAGAGCACGCGTAGCTTGTTTCAAAGGTGAGATAATGTCACACAGGTGAAATTGAGGATATCACAGTCCAGGGTAGGAGAATGGAATATAAATATTTCAAGAAAAAAATAGTTAATTTGAGTGATAATCCTGTAAATTCCGTTCGATTGACAAAGAACTTCACTCGATTGGTAACAGAACAATGGTGAAAGTGTTATCATAGTGTCTTATACAAGTGAGGTTAATATCATATCCCGAAATCACTGTGAATTAGTGATAAGAGCAGGCATTCCAATCGTCCTCCAGTTTATATTCATTTATTCACATTATTTTCATATTACCGTATTCAGTTTCTTGTCCCAGTTCTTAATATTGCCAAAAGATGGTACGTATACTGATAAGACCACAGAAAGCTAAATAAACAAGAGGCCGATGGGGTCTGCATCGCACCCCAGTTGATTTCAGTTATTCTGGCAATGCACTATAAATTATATCACAAATCAGTCTCCCTTGTTAGGATCTACAGTGTCTAAATTTAAAGGGGGGGGGGGGGGATCCTTTTCCCAAAGAATACTTCTGGCCAAATTTGGTCAAAATCCATTATCTCTATTTCACATATTAGGCCCTGACACTCACAAGGGGCCAGAATCACAATTTATGTTCTACATTCATGCTTCTTACCAGATTTGGTCAAACGCTTTCAGTCGTTTATAACTAATATATATTTCGAAAGAAAAACAAGAACCCTCAATTGTTGTTTATTGGGCCTCGCCCAACTAACCGCTAGGAGGGCCAAGATTCAACATTTATGTAATATTTGTTTTCTTTCCTCCAATTATTCTTCTGACCAAATTTGGTCAATATCCATCAGTTCATCCATCCGTTTATGAACAGGTGAGTTAACAGCATTTCATTTGCAAGGCTCTTACATTGTAATATGTATGTTTTATTAAATTATGTTTTTTATATTAAAGGTGCGAATTATGTGAATAGTCTTCACTTCTAGCAATCAATCAACCAGTATTATTGAAAGTTTACTCATAAAATTAATTCAAGTAGAATTGAGGCCACTCGAAATGTAAATCAAAATATTTTTGAACGCTGATCGGCTAATTGCATCTATAAAATGAAGATCTTATGGACTACACACATTCCGTTGTGTAAAATCGTGTTTAAATCGGCATGCCTGTTTGTTACGCTCCGTCCTTCACGATTGTCATCATGGAAACCCTACTTCAAAATAACTGTACACAATAAAAAAAAAAGAAAAGAAAATCACCGAAACACTATGTAGTATTATATATGTTTAGCAACCGTGTCATATATATGACCACAGGTTAAATATCAATGGCTTCCACCGAGAACCCTTGCTACCATCTGAATCATTGCCCTGTCGTTGATGCCGAGGTAATACAAAGTCTTCTCGTCCGATGTCTCATTAGGACACCTGTATTCCTTTCCTTGAATTATCAAGCGGATATGTGGTATATCTGATATTTTCGATTACAGTTTCCCGTCCTGTGATAAACAATAAGTTAAAAGCATTCAATTATGATTATGTATCGCTATCAGCAGACTGTTTCACTACATTATGAGCGAGCAATGAGGATTTTGGCAATCCTCGATGATTACTACAAGGAGACTGCGCCTCAAAATGACCCTGGCTGGTTAAGGGGTGATAAACCCAGCAAAGCACTGATACTATACGATTAAATCACTGAGGAATCTTTTAGTGAGGGAAGATTATCTTAAGCTGTCTTTGGAAAAAAAAAGAATATCCCCAAAATGATATAAGTTGCACAAAGTCTCTATAAGATAAGATAACGGAGAGGTGTATTAAAGTAGGAGAAAGCTGGAAATATACAATGGTTATGCCTTCAACGAAAGTAGTGTATTACTAACTAAAAACGAAAGTAGATTTTTGCAAGTGTGAAAACGCTAACGAAATTCAACTTTATATACACAAATTTTTTTAATAAAAAATTAAGCATATCCTTATTATTTAGCAAGACTATGATATATATGGGCCAAGTAACATGGATTTGTTGTCAAATGAACTAAAACAATGAGGTTGAAACATTTCTTTGTCGCCAATACTCACCAATTGTCGAACAGTAATCTCCGTGTGACAGTATACATTTTTTCTTGAGTAGCGATTATATAATTGTGTTTACTAATTCGACAGTAAAAAGATCGAGGTGTACTTATATTTAGAATACATGAAAATATAAGGTTTCTATTTCAATTTTCATTTTGTATTTTAGCTCGGATTCGACGCAAATGGTTATATATCAAGACGTTGAGAATTCCATAATTGTCCATGATTCTTTTAAATAAACCATACGAAATTAATTAATTATCTTATATGTGCATGTTTGACATATTATTTTACTGAATTCAATTATCACACCTACCGTCCTTTATAATTGTATTGCATATTGAATTATTTCCCATGAAAATTTTATTTTCAAATCAAATATTAGTATTCCATTTGATGTAAACCTACATGTACATCTTACCTGTATATCCTATATATGCATCTTACCTGTAAAATCTATATGTATCTCTCACTTGTAAAATCTATATGTTTAACCGGTATATCCTCCATGTACATATTACTGTGAAACCTACATGTATATACTATGTATCAAGGAAAACCTGAAGGCTGAACCTGGATGGTTTTGGCATTCAGGAAATATGATATTGAAGAGAAATGTCTTAAAAAAATTACCTGAATTGAATTGTTGTAATGAGACTATACAGGACTCGTCAAGATGCCATTTATGTGATTTTTTAAGTCCCAAGAAAGAGCAGATATCACATGACAGGTAGGTCAATATGTATTGCTTACGTGGTTTTATATATATAATACCGGGAATCACAACACTTCCCCTAACGCCCACTTACATGGAAAACATATCTATAAACGGCCTTTCTTATCAGTCACTTGCAGGTCCTAGTACTGGACATTGCGTTTAACAAAAACTAATAAGTTATTTTCGTGTTTTAGGTACCTTTTATCAGACTGTGAGTTTGGAATTAGTCCCTGTGATTTAGACGACTGTTTCATATTACTTTAAAACAAAACATATAGTTCATTGTCTTTATGAATAGACGTACTACAGGGACAAAATAACCGGATGTAAACCGAAAACAGAAAACCCGTCATAGATATTTTCACTTCAGTTTCAGAATTCGTAAAAAAAGTGTTGATACTACCAGGATTGCCACCAGGATGTTTTAACTACTTCGTGAGTCTCGAGTAGTAAGGCAGCTCAATTTTCAGGTGAGTAATGTTGAAATCCGTACTAAACTGATTATTTGTCAATTATTCTCTATTCAATTCAATAATATTCAGTATGTTATACCATCAGTCCACAGCTATTTCAATAATTGTTTCACATAAAAGTTATATTATATATGTATACCAAACCTGTCACTATATAATTAAAGCAAATCTAGAAATCACTATGGGTATTGAATATGGTGATGTAGTTCACAACAAAATATTTGGTATTGGCATGTAAAGATATATCTCATTTCTCTGCGTTATGTTTACTGCTGAACGAATTGATTTGGCACGCTGTCTGCTACACTAGCATTACGTACCCCTTTAACAGAGCCACTCCACACATACAAACGACAGTATATAATAAAATGCAGTTCATCTTCAGCTATCCTGTTACTTTGCTGTTCTCATAACAGGTTTATTGTATCTGATAGTTCAACATTCTGCCATCGACTTGAATCTAATACACTGTTACGGTTACAGCGTCTTTATATGGCTAATATCTCCTATCTGTTCATGCTCAAGAATGAATGTATTTTATGCTCTAAGGTACATGTATATATATATATTTCATGCAACCTTTGTTCCCTATCCTACTGTTAATACCGATATCTATGTATATTAGTCATATTCAATTCTCGAATTTTTTTTTTTTTTTTACAGGTTTATTTAAGATCTACTAATGTAGTACGGGGTATTTCAATTAAAATAATTTAATGTTGAATGTACTTGGGCATTGGTCACACCCCTTTCTCGCAAAGTTCTCCATCCAGACCAGCAGTGTTCTGTGTTTCCCTCTGGCTAATATATAGTCTTATTCCAGATCGGAAGTGGACACAAGCCTTGTGATCACAATGTTTTCGTTCTTCAAAAGTGTTGTGATCGGCTCTCCTGAAACAAACACCAACACCAGGACGGATACCAGTTACACCAGGCAGGACACCAGTGACACTAGTGCGAAAACCAGATGGTTTCAACGACTTAGTGAGGATGAAGTAAAACCGGACATTTTATGGATAGTGAGTGATATTGAGAAACACACATAACTGATTATCTATCAGTAAATATAACAAGAGGCCAAGGGCCACGTATTTCTCTAGGCATGGTATTATTATTCTATTTATTGTTGTCAATTTTCTTGAATTTGGCAATTATAATTAGTTTTTCAGAACCAACATCTCAAATGTAAACGATCTTTTACCGTAAGAGCTGCAGCTCTTACGACTTTCTCAGCTAAAATTTCAAATTTTCCGCTCAGTCGGCAACCGTAAATCAACAATCAACGGACCATCAATCAATCTGTTACCGAATAACCGATTAAATTTTATCATCAATCAAAAATCGATAACTGAAGGAAATCAATAATTGATCACCAACGAATGATCTGTTTTGAACAATTGCTAAAAAGGCTAGTATGATGTATCATAGTATTATCTTATGCATTATGTGCATTATTATATTCCATAGATCCTACTTACATATAAGTAAGAAAATGATACTTTTTTGGGATAATTATTTGAACTTGTATGTTTAATTTTACCAGATTTGTTCCATGTTCAAAATGAAGGTAAGAATGCTTTATTACTTGTTTTTGTGAAATATTTGCTTTAATGATTTTTTTACAAGCACAACGTATTGACAATGTTATTGACAATGTATTGCGACACCAAACAGACCATACAAGTTCAACTCCCTTAGATAACATATAATACTATCTAAACATATGTATTGCAATAGTTACTTTTATGCATATTTATAATAAATTTAATAATTCAGTATGTCGTTTGTTTGAATAATCAATTTACATGCAGTGATAAAAAAGTTTTGTTTTACTTTTAAATAAAGTGAAAATGGAATCAAAATCTGCCTACAGGTTTTTTATACGGTATCTCTTTATGTTCATGTTTCTTTACACTATTCCAATAAGATGACACACAACAACGATGTTTGAATTTACGTAAGAAGCTAGAAACATTTTTTTTTCAACTACACACTTTAAACATTCTGCTTTTGAACAATTTGCAGGTAAGTAATGTATTTAGTCTTCACCAAACTGCATTTAATTCCTCTATAAGACTCTACTAATCACTTTTCATTTCCAAGAGGGTACCGGGTCTATTAGTTAACTTGATAAAATCATTGCTATGAAACAAATTCATGATACAATAAATGCAACAATGAAAAGGATTTCATCTGCAACCACATTATTACATTGCTTTACAGATTTATGAGATAGATATGAATACTTAAGGTATTTATTTACACAGAAATGAAAAATATTTTTAAACGGGTGTTAAAATGATATGAAATAAGCAATTCAACGTATCATATCATAATATGAAAATTATGTTTTTCTTGCATAAACTGACAGTGCTTTCAGTACATTTTATATAAGTTTTCGTTCATTTTTTTCTGCTAGACGGTCCAGGATGTTAAGTCTGACATAGCTTCAGAACTTGATGAAGATAGAAATAACATCGACATTGTCGATAATGACAGGGTAATAGAAGGGTCACGCCTCGTCCAAGACCTGTCGCGCCCCCTACAGGTGGTGGTACACAACGCTAATAGGACACTTCCCCGACGTCTTCAAACGAATAAAAAAGACATGATGAATGATTGGGAAGAGGAACCAAGATGTTTGATGTCATGTGGACATGCTATTAGTAAGTTAATATAGTTCATAATTATACAAATATTTGTTAAAATGTATTCCTGACATTTTCTGACCATATTACGTTAAAGTATGGTATATATATGGTTTCTATATGTACATCAAATTCAAAATAATAAAATTGATTGAATTACGGGTCTTTTCTACATACCAATCTAGATTTTGGCATTTAACTTTTTCTGTTTCGTGTTTTTGTCACCTTTATCACCGACACTTTGGGGCCCAAAAGCATCCCTGATAAGTCTTAGAAGGCCGATACAGTTGTATGGTGCAGTTTTGATTTATTATGGATCTACTGTATAACTCCTTTTAAAAAAATATTAATATCTTGTGTGTCTTTTGTACATGCAATTGCATCTTAATTCTGATTCTTTTTCAAAGGTAACATTCAGGGAAAACAATCGTAGATTCATTTCGTTTAAAGTTTAGCTTAAGGAAATTAATAGCACATGGTATATATAAAATTCAAACCTTAGTTAATTTAATGAGTTTTTTTTTTCGCCTTCTTTGATAACACTTCATCACCGTTGAGTACTAGCAGGACAAAAGAGTAGTGTGACACAATGTACATAACTCTCAATTTGTATTGGCAGGTGCTAATATTTTGTGTGTCTTTTGTACAAACCTCCTAATTAGAAATTTAAAAAAAAACTAACAATGATTTCTTGAAATATCTCTGTTTTAGCACCGGACAATCTATACGACTACTGTTGGGCAGAACTTACCAACAAGCTTGCCATCACTTTCCACTGTTTTGCTCAAGTGGGTGAAAGACAGACGGAAAGTTGTAATGCAGTGTGGGGGTTCCAGGAAGTAGTTGACGGCGCATGCTTGTCTGTAGATGAGCGGGCTCTGTTTGAGTCCCGTATCAATCGAAACTTCGTGTATCAGTCCGAGGGTATCCAAGAATGTCCAAACTGTCGTGTTACCTGTGCACGACAAAGCTCGGAAAACCCGCGTGTGCTGTGTGTCTTCTGTAAAAGAGCAGGCAAAGCTCAGTACGAATTCTGTTGGTTTTGTCTGTTGCCATGGAATCATAATCACAGCTGCAGCAAGGACGTGGTACGGCAGATTCTAACGACATGCCCAAAGAAAGACATTGTTAAAGTTCCCGGATGTCCAGCTATACGCGCATGTCCAAAATGTCAGCTTCTTATTGAGCATAAGGAGGCATGTAAACAGATGAACTGTCGTGGATGTCAGACCGCATTCTGCTTCATCTGTCTCAATGTAAAAGGATCAAGTGGTTTTACTTGTGGTTCGTACGACAGCGCGTGCAGTGTCGCTCCAATACAGACAATCAATTAAACATTTGTAGTGAAATACTAGTACGTTGTTCATTGGTAATTGTGGTAGCACATTACATGTATGCTTTAGATAACAAAACATAACATTCCTTGGTGTATCAAACGGTGCACTATTTTAATCATACACTAAGAGACTAATTCAAGTCCTTTAACAAAGTAAATTATATGTAGACCTGACTAAAATTATTGTACAGTACATATACAATTATATTCCATTCTATTTTAAGTGCCTCACACACGAGTGCCGGGCAGTTATTGTTATCTGTGCGACGGAAGTG
This sequence comes from Pecten maximus, assembly GCF_902652985.1. Taxonomy (NCBI): domain Eukaryota; kingdom Metazoa; phylum Mollusca; class Bivalvia; order Pectinida; family Pectinidae; genus Pecten; species Pecten maximus. The sequence goes on along the minus strand of NC_047031.1, from coordinate 5,430,141 downwards.
ATGGAGTGCGCAAGTGTAAAAATTATGGGTCGAGATTACTGCTGCTGATTTTCAAATAAAGTTTTCAAATGCCTGGTCCAGCAATCAGTCTGTTTTATAGTTATTTTTATAGTTATATGAGGGGTATAAGATACAGAAAATATAAAAAAGCGTATGAGGCAGAAAATGGAAGCTGCCGCGAGCAACTAACGCAATGACGAGACTTTACGAAATGCCTTTTGCCCGAGCCTCAGCCTCAGCTCGATTTAATCCTTTCAGGCACGATAATACCCGCTAAAATATTGACCTTTGAACTGCGGCATGACAAAGAGTTTGACGTTCTATCAAAAAGAATATATAATTGTCATGATGATTGTCGTATGTTATAAGCTATCACCAGGAGTTAAATGGAACGACGACCAAAAATTATCACCAGGTCGGTAACAAATCTTATCGCGCAAAGTCAATAAAAATATTTTTTTCACGTATCAATACATGTAAAATCCTTGAGTAAATTTTAAAGTGCACTAGTTTTTGAAGCCAGTTCGGAAGCCATGGCATGACGTCATACCTTAGGCAGCTCTGCACAGAATAAGTAAGTTTTTATTTTTTTAACACATACGGTTATAATATAAAGCCATGGCTTCCGAGTAATGATAATATGATTCCAAAAATTTAACACTCCACACTTGTTTTATACCATTGGGGAAAAATGCGTAGAAGTCGCGATCAAACGAAACATCAGTGGCGATCGGTGTCATGATTTTCCAACAAACAAACAAACAAACAAATCAAGCGTCACAAATGAAAAAAGAGCGATTATTATTTCCCAGTACGGATTATTGGAAGTCCATGCTTGGTCAACTTGTCAATAAACAGAAAAGATCAAACACCACCTTTAATATGAATTGACCTTGTTTTATTAAAGGACGTGCAGGCCACTGACCCCTGTGCCAGTGACAACTTTCTTGTATAGTGTCCTAAAATAGCTACAAATTAATACATCTCTAGACCAAATAATGTCCTCTTAATTGTCACATATTGAATAAAATCACAGAAAAAAGGCAAAACAGTTGTATGGGATCTCTAACATCACTGGCAGGTCCTAGAAGGACTAAGCAGCGGTATGGGGTCCGTAACATTACTGAATGAAGTTCCAGTAGGACGAAACAGCTGTATGGCGAATCTAACATCACTGAGGAGTCCTAGAAGGACCAAACAGCTGTATGGTGTCCCTAGCATCACTATCGAATCCTAAAAGGACTAAACAGATGTATGGTGCCCTTGTATCACTGACAAGTCCTAGAAGGACCAAACAGCCGTATGGTGTCCCTAGCATCAATATCGAATCCTAAAAGGACTAAACAGATGTTTGGTGTCCCTAGCATCACTATCGAATCCTAAAAGGACTAAACAGCCGTATGGTGTCCCTAGCATCACTATCGAATCCTAAAAGGACTAAACAGCAGTATGGTGTCTCTAGCATCACTGGTATTTCCTAAAAGGACTTAACAGCTGTGTGGTGTCCCTAACGTCACTGACGTGTCCTGAAAGGTTCCAACAGCTGTGTGGTGTCCCTAAAGTCACTGACGAGTCCTGGAAGGAAACAGCAGCTGTATGGTGTCCCTAGCATCACTGGCAATTCCTAGAAGGACTAAACAGCTCTATGGTGTCTCTAACATCACTGAGGAGTCATAAAAGGACGAAACAGTTTTATGATGTCCCTAACATCAACGGCGTGTACTATAAATCAACGATTAATTATGAGAGTACACTCCAGTTTTTGTGTTTTAGCTCCATAAGATGAAAATATAATTTCAAGGTAATCCTTATAATTTAATTTACTATGCCCAGTTCCAGTGGGAATCCATTGATGGACTCTTTTTTTCGCAGAAATTATTGCGCAACTGTATCAGCCAATCAAAGGCGTCGTTACAAACAGCGACGTCATTTTTATGTGATAGGCTGATGACATGAATGATCTACTTATTTAGGTAATAAGATACATCAGCAGTTTATTTCATCCAATGAACAGTCTATTTATAGTTTCCTCTGTCTAGATGGAAAAGGGAGATTCCCTAGACATAGTTCCAGCTAGTATAGTGATACAACATCTTGTATCACGCATGGTATATGTAATACAAACATAGATAGAAAATTGTAATATAACTATTATATAGGTATGTAATAACTTTGTATAAGCATTTTTAATAAGGTCATAGTTCATATGCTTTCCCATACTTACTGGATGGGCGTCCAATGGAAAACGCCTATTTCCACCTTTAGATATAATTAGTTGCATTGGTGCTATTATCTATCCACGGGTGATACTAAAAACAAACGATACGTTTTATCTGGTCTGGAGTTTAATATTATTTCTATGGATATCTAAACATTGTTTAGCTAATTTGTGATGTGATAGGCTGCAATGAAATGATGCGAACATGTCTATAGGCAAATGTTCAAATGTACGATGCACTGTTGAAAATTTTCATTTTATTCAACAGATTTTATTGACATAAACTATTATGTACACTTATCAAAATTAAAACGAAACAAAATGAATAAATAAATAAAAGTACATATTAATCAGACAAGTTCACTGCCATGTTTAATTGGATTCGCACATAGGCAAGGGTTACAATGAAATAAAAAAAAAATACATTTAAAATTGAAACGAAACAAAATGAATAAATAAATAAAAGTACATATTAATCAGACAAGTTCACTGCCATGTTTAATTGGATTCGCACATAGGCAAGGGTTACAATGAAATAAAAAAAAAATACATTTAAAATTGAAAATTACAGTTTTTGTCAAAATATATATGGTTATGGTCGAAGGCATGGTTACTGGGTTAAACCAATTAATCAGAAAATCATTGTAAAGATGGAATCCTAGAAATGAAAGTCGATGGAAACGGATTTATAACAGTACAGGGAATGGAAGGCTGTACAAAAGTTAAGGTAAGCTAATCCTTACACTGAAAAGCTGGTTATCTCTACCGTCTCGGTCAGTAGTGTAAAACTAACTGGAAACGAAAGTAAAATATGATGATACTAAAAGCATGATAGCCAATACAAAGATAACAAGGTTATCCTTAAACTGAACAGCTGGTTAGCTCTACCTTCTGAACTCGATCAATAGTGTATAACTAACTGAAAAAGAAAGTAAAATATTTCATGAAACTGAAGAGTAGAAAGCTTCATGTTAACAGGTAAATTAGGTTATTTTAAGTTAAACAAAACAAGAGGAATGATTGTGAGTGGAAGTAGCACTGTGAACTATGACATCTCAGTAGACATGATTTTTGATATCTCAAGACAACAAACATTTACCTGTAACCGTTAACAGGAACAATTATATTTGACATGAATATTACTTTGATATTCTATCATTTGATCAAATGTAACAAAACAATGATGTTTAAAAGATTCTTTCTTATCAATTTTCACTACCAGTCGAGACGACCGGTGATCTTCCTGTGATGAAGTCAGTAGAACGAATTCGCGTTATATCGAGTTATCGTTATATTTAGAATATGGGAAATCATTTTAAGATATTTTACTTTCAGTTTGTATTATAGTCTGACAACTGCGACGCAAATAGTTCTAAATAAAGAAGTCAGCAAAACTACCGTTCTTTTTTTAAATCTCTTTTTTATCGAATATTCCACAAATGTGATTAAGGTTTTCCATTGATAGAAATATACATTTACATAGCTCTGTACTATCGGTTTATTTACATGTTACCGTGATCTGGCCATGGACTTTAAAACTTCGACTAACACATTGCAAATGTAATCTAGAATTACTCAATACATGCATGTGTTACTTAGACCAGACAAATTGAAAAAGGATACAAATACTTTGGAATAAATGTCGTCGATTTCGTAGTTTTAAAATAAAATCGCGAAATAAAACCTGCATTTATGTAAAAAAGTAATTGCGGAATCAATATATATAAATATGTTGTGGTTCGTACATAAGTTGTTGAATATGTAGGTAATTATCATATATTGGACAGGTGAAATTACAACCTATCGTGGTAGCCAGTCATGTCAGTGTGAAATCCTCCGAATTGTATTGATAGGGTATAGTGTCCGTCTAGAGTTCGGAGGGACCTGGGTTCGAACCCCGGTCTGGCTGCTCCATTTTCTTCTTCACCTGTTACATAATTGGCGAGCTTGCCTACCCTTGTTAAAAGCTTTAAGAGTATGCTTTGCAAGCTGATATCCGAAATTGAGGTCCGCAGGAGGCGATGAATTGAAAACAGGAGGGAGGAATGTAGAGGAGCTGGACTGAGTTAATCATCGGCAACCAGGTAGCTCAATGGTAAAGTGTCCGTCTAGAGTTCGGAGGGTCTCGGGTTCGAACCCCAGTCTGGCAGCTAAATTTTCTCCTTCTTCTGTTACACCTATACTAAATATAACTTTGAACAAAGCCATATATCATGATTGTCAGATAATTAAGAACTGTGTCTAACAGTAATATTTACTTGAACTACTAGTAGTTTGTCCTCTTGTGTAAATATAGTGTGTACAGTCTGTAGATAGTTTTTGTTATTCTGACAGTCAGACACGGTCGACAATTTAGTCTGTCATAGCGTCGGTATTTGGCAAAGAAGAAAGAAATTGCATCGGTATTTCAGCAGATCATTTCATTGCTTTTAATTCATAATGCAAATAATAAAGGCCAACCGTCAGCAGATGTTAAATACATTGTTGCATTTTGGTGCAGAGATATGATCATGTTTAGACTGCGATAACGTGACCAGATAGCGATCTATGTGCCTTACGATATTGATATATAGCCCTCCTCCGACTACAGGAAAATATATTTATAGCAAGACGTCATACATTTCTTGATAAAGTGTCAATAAAGGCAATGAACGATTTTTATCACTATAGAAGAATGAGTAATTTAAATTTCAAACCATATGTCCCAAATAGAAGTGTAAACATGGATGAGGTTCCAATGGCTTCTGTTGCACCCTGCTCCTAATAGAACATCATGTGAACTGTATCCCATTTTAATTTTAAAGTTGGCCATAGCGCATTTAATAAAATATAGAAAACTGTTTAAATTCCTTCATGACTAGTTTTTCCCTCCAGACGGCGGTCGTGTTTATTCTTTTTTTGACGTTCTAGTGTCCGCTGTGGCAAGGCAATACTTTCCTAAAATAACTCCTTCTAAGTCAACTAGTGCAGTATCTATGGAATAACACATATTATTGGTTCATGGCGTTTATTTTGTTATCCTCAGGCAGAAACACCTGAAATAAAATACAATAATGTGAAAGTAAGTTACATATTCGAAAATATGTCTGAATATTTAATGCAAAACCTACTTTCACTTTATACCATAAGGTAATATATACATGTATATTGTACTGCGAAATCGACTGAATGTACAAAAGCGATATTTATTTTATGTCTACATGGGGGATGTTTGTACTTGTTGTACATTTTGTTTTCTATATGTTAGTGTTTTAGGTAAGATCCAGCCAATGTCCTGTTGAATCTGTGCTAGGTTTAGGTAGGAATGCATGTTGTTTGTTTTGTCCACGTGTATCAGTCATGCGTTGTTGATTGTATCAAGTCCCTGTGTCAGTGTGCTGTGTTTTGATTGGTCGGTCGTTTGTGCATTGTTACCGTTGTGTATCCATCTATTACTGTATACAGGGATGTGTCATCTGCAAATGATTTTATTTCATTGCTTAGAGTTTTAGGAAAATCATTAAAAAACAAAAGAAATAGAAGGACCAAGAACCGACCCCTGAGGGACCACAGAAAATGCCTCAGTGATAATTCTTTGCTCCTATTAGATAGATAACTTTTAAACCAGTTAAGCAGATTTCCAGTAATATCATAACATTCTATCTTGTCCAGTAGTCCAATATGCCAAACTCAATCGAGTGCTTTATTTATATCAGAGAAGATAAATTTTACATCTTTCTGAGAGTCGAAATTACTAGTTATTGTATGCTAAATGGATAAGAGTTGATTGTCAGTAGAGTCACCAGGTATGAATCCAGATTGGTGTTTTGATATCTTTATCGTGTTCTTCATTATAGCTATAAAGATTTTTAAGAGCTGTCATTTTTCTATTATTTGGCTAAAACAGGAAGTAACTGATATTGGTCGATAATAAGATATGTCACCATGTGTTCCAGATCCTTTATATATTACAATTACATTAGCCATTTATCTTGTATATTACCTGTTTTAATTTTTTAATAATAAGTAGATATAAAGGGTAAATAACACTTTTAAGATTTTTAATAATTTTACGGAGTATTTAATCTGGTCTGGGTGGTTTATTTTCATTTAAAAGAGTGATTTGATATTCAATGTCCTGCTCAGTAATGTTTGTTATGGTGCATTTATTATTCTTGGTGGTTCGGCCATGTTGTCAGATGAGGTTGCAATAAAGGTAAAGTAGTCATTTAGTTTTTCAGCCTGATCGGATGGATGGTGGAGTAATATATTATTTGTTTTAGGGGTGGAATGTGCGTCTTTGTTATTGAAAATACTTACAGACTTTGCTAATTTCCTCCATTTGTTTGGAGGGATATATTTACTTGATAGTTTAGCTTGTAATTTTTCCACATAATTCTTCTTTCTTTCTCTAACTAAATCAATAACAGTATTGCAAATTTATCTGAACTGTGACCAGCTTTGTTCAGTATTTTTGGTTGTGTCAATTTTGTGTATTTTTATTTATTGTCGCAGTTTATGTGGTATTGTGTTTGTCATCAATGGCTTAAATCAGGTATAATTGTTAGTTTTGGATGGTACATTTTAAAGAATTAAATCAGATATAGTTTCAGTAAGAATGTCATTAAATTCATTAACATCTGTATTTTCCGATATATCGTGCCAATAAATGTTACAAATGGTATTGTTGATACTGTCATAATCTATACACTAGTGAAGATAAATATCATTCTGGTAACACTTTTGTTTACAAACAGAGTAAGACAATTTAATATAAACAGATGAGTGATCAATACAATAGGGTGATTCAGCAAAGACTTTTTTAATTATATTATAGTTATTTACTAATACTATATCTACCGCCGTTGTTGTTGTTGGTGAAATTCTAGCAGTTTCATATATCAAGCTAATAAGGTTATATTTTGTGAATAGACGGCTTCAGTGAGAGTTAGGTTGTATGTTAAACATATTGATATTAATACAACCAGTAAGTATTAGATTCAAGTTGGTTTCAGATGCTCCTTTGAGAATATCATCTTTCCTATCCCAGTAATCTATTGAATTTCAGGTCTGTAGACGCAGCCTATGATAAATGCATGACTCTTTATTTTCACTTCTATACACATTAGTTCAATATCATCGGTTTCTAGATCTACCGATGTTTGATAACCACGGTGTTGTTATAGTAGATAATAATCCCTCCTACTGGAGAAGATGTTCTATCCCTAAGGTGTAGAGTGTTGCTGAAATATTTAAGAGTTATGTCTTTGTCATGTATACATGGGTGAAGGTGCGTTTCTGTTATACATAATATATCATTTGTGTTTAGTTCTGCTTCCAGTATATCTAATTTATTTCTGAATGATCTTAAAAGGTGTGTTATGTTTTTGTTGTTGTTTTTTGTTGGGTTTTTCTCTCGTTTTTTTTTTGTATATCTAATTTGTTTCTGAGTGATCTTAAAAGGTGTGTTATGTTTTTGTTTTTTTGTTTTAATATTTTTGTTTTTTGATTTTTGTTTTGTTTTTTGTTTTGTTTTTGAACCAGGGTTCTGATGAATACCCATACATATCAAGAGCAATATCCTTAATAGTTTCAAGTAAAATATTAAATTACAGTTTGGTCTATTCAAACAAGCGTACTATTGAAAAAAATATCGAAGATACAATCATTCTGAATCCAACGAATCTATTTCACAGATATTGTGGGTAATATTTAGACCACTGGGATATAGAAGGTTAGTACTGTCGTCAGGTCTGTGTATCCTAATATTATTATAATCTGTAATAACCATTGTCAAATACAAAATGTCTAATGGTTTAAGTTTAGCACACTTGGATATGGAAGACAGTTTTAACCAACATGTAATATCGTACAACAACTTACTGCAAGTTACTACAGTTAATTTGAGATATTAAAAAATCAATAATATATATACACATACAGATAACCATAGTAAACAAGTTCTTTACTATCTCCACCCATCATACTCATACAGACGTTCTGTAGTGCTTACACTATATGTTACATTATTTAAGAATTTAACAGATTAAGAGTCGAATCCATTCTTTTAATAAGGTAAGGGCGAATCAAGCTGATTTTGTTAGTACAGCTGGAACCAGAAACATAGAGAGCCATCAGAATCAGATAAACAGGTACTGTCATATAATGGCACACATTAAAAATAAAACACATGTTTGTTTTTGACATTTGTTCGGGTTTACCTGATTATGTAGATGAGTATTAGCATTCATAACAACTGAATACGGTAGGTAAATATCAAAGTAATTGTTGGAATATTTATTTAAATAATAGATGGGTATCTAAGAGTAATTGTGTGAAGTTTAAAATGAGTAAACATTTCAACATTTCAAGTGAAAGCATTTCGGACTCAACACAAGTGATTAAACTGAATTGACCTCTTTTTTAATTAGACTCTCGGATGTTCTACAGTAGCAATCTCAGCATAGATTGAAACAGTGAGTATTCTTTGAACACATTAAAATTGCGAGTTGATTGGCGATTCGTTATGTGAGTGTTTAATTACTAAGAAATGTCTGAAAGGACACAAGAATGAATTCGTTATGAACAATTATTCGTTATGTTAATTCCTTGTACAAGTGGTTATATCATAAACATTATTTAGTACTGCAGTCGGGGATGGGTTTTTATTACGTTATACATGAAACTTCGTCCAAACCAGTTAGTCGTACTCGAGTTTTGCTTTATTCTAAAACTTTAACAAGTTAGAACATCTTCGTGGATCATTCTTGCATGTATATAATTACTGTACCGATGATGTAATTTTTCAAAACATTCCACAGAGGAAGACGAAAACAAGTTCCCAAAAGCGGGCATTTCCAGCAATTCGGTCAGATCATTTGACGAACTAAATTTATATCATTTTACGGGATCTTTTATGTGGTAGCATTGCTTTCACTGAGTCGAGTGATAACAGAGGCGTTGGTTTGTTTCAGCAAATTTATATAAACAAAGCATGTGATGTACCAAGTAACACAATAGATACTATATACAAGCCGATAACACAAGCTTCATATAAGTGGCGTATGTGCGTGGCACCCGTGGCCTGTTCATCGATATAAACATATTTATTGCCCCAAAATTGAGCAGAGGATAAGACACAATATTTTCCCCAACTTATCAATGCCTTTCCCTTCAATACAGTTCATATATTGATATTTACATGATGACATTTAACAAGGCATACAAATCATAATATACAATCAATACCTTTTACTCAAAGCTGTTGATGATTTTGATGAAAATATGCACGTGTCTGAAAACTTCTTTATTTATGTCAACGGACAGATTTTCATTTAAAAAAAAAAAAAAAAATGAACTCGATTTATATTTAACGACCTTGTGTTTTGAAATAGTGTGATTCATGCTGCATTATATAGTTTACATACTAGGAAAAAAATTGTAACATCTTCACAGGAATGTCCAGAGTTACATGAAGGTTTGTTAACAATCTTAATACAGAACAAATCATATTTTAAGGAGCTACACTGGCATGTCAGTCAAGGGGCTTCGTACTTTTCCACTATCTCTTGTCGACCGATATCTCCTTGCCGCTTCTCCTCGCGCGTGCTGTCACAAGCCAAAAACGTCTTTCATTGGTTTTCACTGAGTTCCTGTTCCGAGGTCGGGCTTGCAGTATATTCCACAAGTGCACACACATACAGTATTACCACATACAGCAGCGGAATGTTAAGTGAATCGAAATCGAAAGTAGAAAGTTGATATTAACCTGTTATCTAGATAATACATCGGAATTGTATCGAGACAGATTTTTTTTTTTTTTTTTTTTAGTTCGATTCTAACTTTGAAAAGTTTTAATGGGTGTTGGGAAACGTCTACCAAACATTTTGCACATGGCTCTTTAGGCTGACCTATTTAAGATGAGATATACAATCTGGCCTATACCCATGTGTGTGTCTGAAAGAAATACCATATACAACCACGCGTTGTGTAACACATATAGAGTCTACATGTAAACAGAAATTATATGCTACGTTCGTATGAACAGTTTTGTACCTGTTAGAGATAACAATTTCGGAACAAGAAAACAAAATCATATTTTTGCAAACTCAACAATTTATACATAACACAAAAATAGTTTAATACCCGCACCAATCGATATCTTTATTGTAGATTTGTGATCGTATCCGAGGTTGTAACCCGGCGACCGGTTTCCCAGATTAGGCGCTACCCGACGACTTCCGGTCGGGTAAGTTGTATCTTTAAAGCTGACAACGCAAGTTAAAAAAACTTTCGTTTTGAAATAAAAATGAAATAAAAAAAATGAAATGATTTGGAGGTGTTCCCTGTGATAAATATATATATCTTCCGGACACCGTTTCCTAGGAAATGGCAGAAAGGTGTTTCTGGGTTTAGGAGCTTTTTTTTTTGCTTTTTTTAGTAATAACACGTGGAATAGGTACTTCCTATACACGATAATAAAGGGTAATGTCTTAAGACTTGAAAAACAAAAATATACGTATACACTACTGAAAATATAATGACGTAAGACTACAGGTGAAAAGGGCGGGAATTCCCCAGGTACGTGGGGGTTCATCCGTCCACTGTAAATTTCAGGATTACCTCCTTTCGAGTACCAGTGTGCTCTTGTTTACCGTTAAATCTTTACAATAACAACATTTATCCGATAGAAAAAACTTCAAACTTTAATTTGATATAAATTGCACACCATTTGATCTTCAAATGAGTGATTGAGGGGATGAAGTCACTGGTAGTAACATATAGTAAACTATTTTGCTGTGTGAGTTCCATCAGGTGACTGAACTTCTCACTGTATAATGAAAGAGCGAGTCTTTTTATTTGGGTAAAACGAAGAAATCTTATTTTTGTGTTTTGTATTGATGTCAAGATATAGCCTTGGTCCTGTTACGACTGACATGCGATGGGTATTTATCTGTTTTAACTGTTATTGGAGTATAAAAACACACACACGAAGTCAAATGTCGAATTTAGATATCAATTATAATTTATTCAGGATCTGAAAGACAACTTTACACATTTCTTAAATGTCCCCAGACTTCTGTTTGTAATTGCATGGCCCGCCACCTGGGTAACTGAATATCAGATGTAATATAGACCGGTTTTGTATACCATGGTGAGCAAGTGATTTTTCGTCCTTGACAGCATCCCCTGTCGTTAATTGCTTCCCGCCAAACAGCAGTCTCGTATATTGTACAGGTTCCCCTGTCACGTCTGCTATTTTTTCGAACAGTGTTGATATTTTATCGTCCTGTATGAAATCAGAAATAGTTTAACTTTATTATCGGTTCCTGGTTATACAGTATTATTGATTTACCATGACCAAACGAGACAGGTGTTTATTTCTAAATGTATCTATGTAGTAGTGTATCTTTCACCTGACAAAAATAAATAAATAGATAAATGAAAATACGTTATCTTTTAATTTTCACAGCACTTCTACTTACTGGATGGGTTTCAACAGATAATATCTTCCCATTGCCTCTTTGCACATAAATTGTGATTCTCTCCATTTTTGTCCCGTTGAAATAAGAAATAAATCTCTGATCTGTCCTACAAATACAAAATGAGAGCATTTCTCAGCAAGATAATTAAATGGTATACGCTGTATCTCTGTGATGAAAAAAATAATGCGTCATATACTAATGGTATATAATATGATACATAAAACATGCCTTACAATTAAATCAGTTCTTATTTATTTTATTTTTTTTATTATTACTTATATAAATCCTGAAATACATGTGTAAATGTTAAATATTGGTCTCTAACATTGATTTGTGAGGATATTGTATTCTACCCTTTATTTGATATGATATTAGACTCTACCCTTTATTTTATGAGATATTGTACTCTACCCTTAATTTTATATGATATTAGACTCTACCCTTTATTTTATGAGATATTGGACTCTACCCTTAATTTGATATATTGGACTCTTCCCTTATCTGCAGATTATTTTTTCGTATATATTTTCCCCATAATTATTCACAATCATTCAGTCAGACGTATTACTATATTTATGAGCATAAAATCATACGACGAGTGCGCCGGTAATTTTTCCCCTAACAACGTTTGTTTATGTTTCTCGGGAAGCTGGTAAACAAATTGGTACTGTCGTGGTTGCGTCCTTGGGCAAGACACGTTACCCTTATTGCTCTGGATGACATGTGATGGGCCTCCCGTATGTTGTTCAGTGAGGTAGTCACAAGCTACTACAAGGACTATCCGCCTCAAAAGGAACCTGGCTGGTTACTGGGCGATTAAAGAGTACGAAATTCATTTACTTTTAAATCCACAACAGCCAGGGTTAGTAACCGGTGATATATACTGTACTATACCTATGATTTTGCGACACCTGTACACAGCCCATGGCAGTAAAAGGAGGTGTGAACCCCGTAAACCAATCAACAATTGACTGTATTCTTGTTCTGTTAATCATTTAACTTTCATTTTTAATACTCATAATAAATAAAAAAGTAAATAAATAAATCTGACACAATTTTGTTTTGTTTTGTTTTTTCACCTCAATACCAATGCTGAATTTAGATATAATGATTGGTATAGTGGACTTGAAGACAAATTCAGATTAAACCTGTTTGGTTTAGTGGACAATGATGAGCGCTTGAGCTGAATCTCTGTGTTAAATGTATATGCAAATCTTTAAAATAAATTGATGATGGTGCAAACACCATTCATCACGCCAGTATCAGTTGATAGCTATACAAACATTACAAAAAAAAAGATATTGGTGATGAAGAAAAACCTTAAATGATCAGAAAAATACAATTTAATTTCACAAAAACTGTTCGAAAATTAAAAAAAAATGAAACAATTGCACACGGCATAACTGTTAATACTAAATCAACCCGTCAATTGATAAGCTATCAATGTTATAGCTAGTCGTTTAGCCACATAGTCGTATAAGACTCATTTAATCACTCCTTGTAGAGTAACTGTAAACTTAGATAACTTAAGGTCTACTAGTAATCTCCATGTAGAGTAACTGTAAACTTAGAGGACTAAGGGTCTACTAGTAATCTCCATGTAAAGTAACTGTAAACTTAGAGGACTAAAGGTCTACTAGTAATCTCCATGTAGAGTAACTGTAAACTTAGAGGACTAATGGTCTACTAGTAATCTCCATGTAGAGTAACTGTAAACTTTGATGACTAAAGGTCTACTAGTAATCTCCATGTAGAGTAACTGTAAACTTAGAGGACTAATGGTCTACTAGTAATCTCCATGTAGAGTAACTGTAAACTTTGATGACTAAAGGTCTACTAGTAATCTCCATGTAGAGTAACTGTAAACTTAGAGGACTAAGGGTCTACTAGTAATCTCCATGTAGAGTAACTGTAAACTTAGAGGACTAAGGGTCTACTAGTAATCTCCATGTAGAGTAACTGTAAACTTAGAGGACTAAGGGTCTACTAGTAATCTCCATGTAGAGTAACTGTAAACTTAGAGGACTAATGGTCTACTAGTAATCTCCATGTAGAGTAACTGTAAAGTTAGAGGACTAAGGGTCTACTAGAAATCTCCATGTAGAGTAACTGTAAACTTAGAGGACTAAGGGTCTACTAGTAATCTCCATGTAGAGTAACTGTAAACTTACAGGACTAAGGGTCTACTAGTAATCTCCATGTAGAGTAACTGTAAACTTAGAGAACTAAGGGTCTACTAGTAATCTCCATGTAGAGTAACTGTAAACTTTGATGACTAAGGGTCTACTAGTAATCTCCATGTAGAGTCACTGTAAACTTAGAGGACTAAGGGTCTACTAGTTATCTCCATGTAGAGTCATTGTAAACTTATATGACTAAGGGTCTATTAGTAATCTCCATGTAGAGTAACTGTAAACTTAGAGGACTAAGGGTCTACTAGTAATCTCCATGTAGAGTAACTGTAAACTTTGAGGACTAAGGGTCTACTAGAAATCTCCATGTAGAGTAACTGTAAAGTTAGAGGACTAAAGATCTACTAGTAATCTCCATGTAGAGTAACTGTAAACTTAGAGGACTAAGGGTCTACTAGTAATCTCCATGTAGAGTAACTGTAAAGTTAGAGGACTAAAGGTCTACTAGTAATCTCCATGTAGAGTAACTGTAAACTTAGAGGACTAAAGGTCTACTAGTAATATCCATGTAGAGTAACTGTTAACTTAGAGGACTAAAGGTCTACTAGTAATCTCCATGTAGAGTAACTGTAAACTTAGAGGACTAAGGGTCTACTAGTAATCTCTATGTAGAGTAACTGTAAACTTAGAGGACTAAGGGTCTACTAGTAATCTCCATGTAGAGTCACTGTAAAGTTAGAGGACTAAGGGTCTACTAGTAATCTCCATGTAGAGTCACTGTAAAGTTAGAGGACTAAGGGTCTACTAGTAATCTCCATGTAGAGTAACTGTAAACTTATTGAGGACTAAGAGTCTACAAGTAATCTCCATGTAGAGTAACTGTAAACTTAGAGGTCTAAAGGTCTACTAGTAATCTCCATGTAGAGTAACTGTAAACTTAGAGGACTAATGGTCTACTAGTAATCTCCATGTAGAGTAACTGTCAACTTAGAGGACTAAGGGTCTACTAGTAATCTCCCTGTAAAGTAACTGTAAACTTAGAGGACTAAAGGTCTATTTGTAATATCCATGTAGAGTAACTGTAAACTTAGAGGTCTAAAGGTCTACTAGTAATCTCCATGTAGAGTAACTGTAAACTTAGAGGACTAATGGTCTACTAGTAATCTCCATGTAGAGTAACTGTAAACTTAGAGGTCTAAAGGTCTACCAGTAATCTCCAGGTAGAGTAATTGTAAACTAAGAGGACTAAGTGTCTACTAGTAATATCCATGTAGAGTAACTGTAAACTTAGAGAACTAAAGGTCTACTAGTAATCTCCATGTAGAGTAACTGTAAACTTAGAGGACTAAGGGTCTACTAGTAATCTCTATGTAGAGTAACTGTAGACTTAATGAGGACTAAGGGTCTACTAGTAATCTCCAGGTAGAGTCACTGTAAACTTAGAGGACTAAGGGTCTACTAGTAATCTCCATGTGGAGTAACTGTAGACTTTTTTTTTTTAGCTTTCAAATTTTTTTATTTTCTTCCATACATATGCATACACGTAGCAATACATAATATTGGTGTATATTTAATTGCAACAATTACACTTTTCATACGCTTAATAAAAAATTCGCTCATAAATACATGAAGTATACCTCAGATGCAGTTTCGTCCCAATACATTAAATCGTGCAATCGTATAAAATGAAAGTGTTCATCACGATATCATAGTATCTCATTGTGTAATGTGGCTGATAGAACATGCTCTTTTATATATATATATATATATATATTTTTATTGTGTTGCTATAGCTATTTGTGGTATACCTCAGGTAAGGATATTGCCATATTAGTTCAGAAGAAAACTTTTTATACATGTAGATATACAAAGAAAAAAAAAACATACATAAAGACTTCTTACATGCACAGACTCATACTTTAACAGTAATAGAGTTCTAAAAGTAACAATAACAAGTTTTTCTTTTTTTGATTTGTTACGTTACAAGTGCTTTCAAATCAACCCATCGTTTTTCAAATTTTTGGACAGTCATATTTTTCCTATGAATGTACTGTTCAATTTTGTAATGTTTTTCCAGTTCCATTTTGAATATAAATAGAGCAGGCAGATGATTTTTATACTTTTGCTTGTATTTGTGCAATTTTGCTAAAACAATAATTAAGTTTATGTTGTTTATTTCGTTGTCCGTTTTCCCAAGGATAACATCTGAATTAATCAAACTCAGAGTTTTCCCGGTTTTGTTTTCTACCCATGTGGTGAATTCTTGCCAAAATTTTGTAACAAGAGTACATTCCCAAAACAAGTGGATTATTGATTCTATATTAGCTTTACAAAATGAGCATACAGGCGAGTTAATTACACCTATCATATGCAGGTATTTGTTTGTGCTAATGATTCTGTGAGTAATTCGGTATTGGAACCATTGAAGTGTTGAGTCCGAGGTTAACTTAAATATTATAAAGTTAATCTTTTCCCACCTCTTTTTCCACCAACTCAAGTTCAAGTGACCATTTGACTTTGTATTTATCATTTGTAGTTAAATCTTTAATAAAAATATTATATATCGAGAGTCCTCGTTGTTTATTTGTTAAGATGTGATAAATGTACTTTTGACAATGTGGAAGTATAATAGTGGAATTATAATTTCTCAGAAAAGGCCATTTAGACAGAATGGTATTCCTGATGCCATAAAACTGAGTTAGTATTGGTGAAAAAGAAACTTTTTCGCAAAATTCTTCATAGTTTTCAATTAATTTACCTTGGTCATTACATAAGTCATACACATAACATATCCCTTTTCGTGACCATTGTTTAAAATGTAAGGTCTTGTTATCAATCTTTATTTCTGGATTGTGCCACAAGGGACGATACAAAACACTTTCTTCGTTGCATGGAAGGTACAAAAAACAATGTATATTTTCAAGGACTTCTTTCCAGAACAGATTTTTAATAGATTTCGACTTTTTTCTCCAATAGTCCGCCCCATATGAAATAATAGTAAATTTTGATTCGCCAATCACTTCTTCAAAAAGGTAGGTCCATGAATTCTCATTTGTTAACAGGCGTTTTATCCAGGATAGTTTCATGGATTTAATGAAAGCATCAATTTGAACCATTTTAAGACCGCCATCTTTGTAATTTTGAACTATCAGGTTTCTCGAGATTCTGTCGTTTTTCCTGCCCCATATAAAATTGTATAAAAGTCTTTCTAGGATTTTTACAAAGTCCTTATCAGGTCTTGGAATACTTATAAATAGATGTGTTAATTTAGAAAGAATGATGCTTTTAACAACTGTAATTCTACCTATTGGACTAAGACACCTCTTTGACCATATGTGAATGAGAGTTTTAATTTCTTTAAGTTTGTCACAGTAATTCAAGTCAGCAAGCTCTGACAGATTCGGACTAAATTTCACTCCTAGGAAAGTGAATGGTTCATTTGACCAAGAAAGGTTATTATTAGCACATATCCTATCCGTACTTAATTTTTTAGTTCCAAACCATATACACTTTGTTGAGTAACTGTAGACTTAATGAGGACTAAGGGTCTACTAGTAATCTCCATGTTGAGTAACTGTAAACTTAGAGGACTAAGGGTCTACTAGTAATCTCCATGTAGAGTAACTGTAAACTTAGAGGACTAAGGGTCTACTAGTAATCTCCATGTAGAGTAACTGTAAACTTAGAGGACTAAAGGTCTACTAGTAATCTAGATGTAGAGTAATTGTAAACTTAGAGGACTAAGGGTCTACTAGTAATCTAGATGTAGAGTAACTGTAAACTTAGAGGACTAAAGGTCTACTAGTAATCTCCATGTAGAGTAACTGTAAACTTAGAGAACTAAGGGTCTACTAGTAATCTCCATGTAGAGTAACTGTAAACTTAGAGGACTAAGGGTCTACTAGTAATCTCCATGTAGAGTAACTGTCAACTTAGAGGACTAAGGGTCTACTAGTAATCTCCATGTAGAGTAACCGTAAACTTAGAGGACTAAAGGTCTACTAGTAATCTCCAGGTAGAGTAACTGTACGTTTTTGGCCATTGTTAATAACAGTTAATTTGATGTACTACACGTCTAGTTGTGATCCCAAAAGATGTTTAAGAAAAAGCATTTATATGAATTAACATAATCTACATAGATTAGCGTCCTTTTACGTGATAGTTGTGACTTGTTGATTCAAAACAATGTTTCCTTATTACCGATATTTACAAAATGATGTTTTAGGAGATGATCAGCTACAGGTAATCGGGTGGTGTTTACTGTTTGAAGTGATTCTGTTTTGACAACAGCAAATGATTTTACGATAAGAAGGCGTACGCTACGTTATAATTTTAGATAGTTCAGTTATTGCTCTGTTGCTGCAGGCATGTCAAATTGGTCAGTGTTTCAGAGAGAAACATAAAAGAAAACAACTAGATTTTATTTAGATTATAACAAAGAAAATCGGGAAAAAAGTTCTGACGGTAGCTTTAATACGTGTTTTACTTATACTGTATTTCTCATATATCTTGACATTTCTTAATTATTCCGGAAAAACACTTTTCTAAGTGCCACATTTGTGTTATGTTTGATGATTTGACCTTGAAACATAGCACACACCTTCAAAAGAGTCTATTTTTCATAAAGTGTGAACAGAAAGAATCGTATTTAAAGGAGACGAAACATTTAAAGTGCATTTTGTAGATATTTTAACTCTTGCAGGAAAAACTTCGCATTTGTCAAAACCTCATATCTTCATTTTTCATCCGATGACAATGCAATTTAAGCATTCAATCTGTCGATCATGGTCTTTCATGTTAAAAATTACTCAATTTGAGATATTTATTTCTGGCCTACTTTTAACCTCATAGCGAGGTCTTGACTTTGAAACTTTCTCTTATAACATGTTATTGAGAAAGGTTATCCCCAACCAAAACGAAGCTCAAAGAGGACATGGAGTGAAGAGAATGATTCTGAAGTTATGGTCGTTCAAAATAATCTAAACAATAAATTTATAGAACTGTGACCTTGACCTTTGAACTGATGATCACCAAAATGTTAGTGCAATGATCAGTTCATTATTCCAAGGTCAGAGTCAACTTTTGTGGTCAGCCAAACAGGCTAATCATCAAGATTTTATGTTTCACAGAAATGAGAGAAAAACATGTTGCAACTTTTTGGTTTTAAGTCTTTGTGGGGTAACATTTTCAAAGTGTCGAATCTATCATTATGTTTGATTATTTGACCTCACTTTCATAATGGCATGTTCCAAAAGCATTATCGAAATAACCAAATTTTACCCACCCCATAGTGTAAGTGTTGTTATCAGATCAATCTTCTCTTTCATGTACTAAAATATAAATGTTATTTTGCCCTTTGTTCCTTACAAATCAAAAGTGTAAGTTAATGCCTTACTAATGCCCTTATTGCCCTTACTCTCATTAATATATCTTAGCCTATCAAAATCCTCTATTTTGTTCCCCATAAAAATGGCTATGGAAGCACTCGATACGTCACTCAGATTAAAGGTATTAATAAGTTACACCACTTGACAGAGTTTTAATAAAAAGGACTGATGACTTATTGGTCATTACACAATTTTTAAAATTCTTTAAAAAGAAAATGATTGCACATCCAGATTATGATCACTAACCTTTATATGTAGTTTTATTGAATTGAAATCGCTTCGCAGATACTAGCATGTTGTCCAGACATAACTTATTCCATTATATCCTCTCCATAACTTCATGGGTTATAATTGCAATCAAAATGTAAGCAAATGTAGACCTTTATGGCCTGATTGTTCTGGTGTGAATATGCGCTAAATCTGTTTCGGGGTTTATGAGATAGCCTTATTTACAAACTTTATTTTAAGGCAGGTAAGTGTTACCTTTGCCCTTGAACTTTGTCTCTGAGTTTGTGATTTGAATTTGAACAACTGAGCTTGATATCCAATACAAAAAGTTTGAACGGACGGAGAGACTGAGGCAGACATTTTGGTGATTTCAATTTACCCTTTCAATTAAGTGTGTTATATACATATATTTGTATATATAACTAAAACAGAAACTTTCATTTTACATGAATGTTTTGTTATAAATATTCCAGTCACATTAAACTGATTAAATATGTAAACTATACCAATATTAAGCATGTTAACTTACCAGATTAGCTTTTACACGGAAAGTTGAAGTCTCCCAGAAGAATTAACACACAGGTAGTTAAATTTTGCTAAAAATTCAATTTAGGATCTCTTTATACACAGGTAGATATAGGTATCTCATAGGATGTCCTATTGTTAGTGCTGTAAACACTGGTGTTATGGAGACAGGATAGATTTTCTAGTGTCGTACGATCCCATAACAACCAATAGTTGGTGCTTATTAGTCACGTGTCATACTTTTCTGACACGTCATTTAAACATTGAGGTTGTATATTGTCTATCTGTATTTTAGAACCCAAACCTTCACAACATGTAACACAATGCTACAATTATGCAAATTCAATTAGCAGCTAAATAACAATAAGATTGGGCTTACTTTGTACACGTTGTAATGTCATTCAGAGTTACCCAACTGGATGGCAAGATATAAATAATTCAATTGACAAAGAATTTAAATTGGTCTATTGATGGAATACATTTATTTCACAGATATGGGGAAGGAATCCTTAGATGGAAAACTACAATGGAAGGGGAGGACGTGACAAAGGGAATATGGAGAGGAGAGGTGACAGACGGGTAACGGCTATGGAGGGGAGAGATAGTGGGGTAGGAACAGGAATTATCGATTTGGAAGGGTGACCTTAACACATTTTCTGATAATATGTAATTGAGAAGAGCTAGCCCTGACGACGATGACCTACGTGACGCACTAACTGTGCGTGGAATGGAGCGAACGATTAAAAAAGATTATAAAAGTCTGTATTGATAGACCTATGACATTGACCTTTGAACTTATGATCATCAAAATGTTTTCTAATACCCATACCATTCAATGAACTGATGCTAACACTTCACCTGTAGACATATTTTTAAACTTACCTGTACGTTGATTAAACCGTCTTTGTCTGTTGCTTGTATACATACTCATATAAACACTAATTTAGCACATCTACAGGAATATGGATGTATTCGTCTGACCAGTTTTGGTAATAGTTTCCGGTGTCGAGATAGCGGATCGATTGTAAGGACATATTGTAATTATCTATATATACCGGTAGGTAAAACAACGCCAAATTAAAACCCTAGAGTTAAGGGAAACCGCCAAATTTTAACCCGCAAAAATTTAACTTTCAATTTTCATGACCAAATTGCCAAGTTTCATGACCGCCAAATGATGTTCTATTGCACGAGGTTGAAGGCCGAGTGCAATAGAGCATCGCTCGATTACCTGTACCAAGGGCCAAATATGCTGGACTCAAGAAGCCTAGACGTTGCCATGATTGTCGTCTGGCAGTGTTGACATCTGAGTGGCTTAAGCGCTAGAAATTGTAGGACTAAATTCCGAAACGTCTCATCTGTTCAAAAGTTCGCACGTGACCAAATTCCGAAACGTCACAGGTGTTCAATAGTTCGCGCGTGACCGTGCAATAGTCATTTTAGCCGTGCATTGTTTTTCCAAAATATAGCTTATGCGCATAGTTAAGGAAAATCGAACACATAATGTTTTGCAAGATCTGTGGAAATAAGAAATGGAATACAAAATGTATATTAGTGTGCAGTGTGACCATGCCAGTTGAGGAATGCAGGGGCGACGGGGTAAGCTCTAGTCTGTTGATATATGCACCTTATCCGCTTAATATGTCTAGCAATTGCTACGATGTCACTTGAGGAACACAGTAGTGCCGGGGCTAGTAATGTGGAATCAGTATCGGAACATCTCGCAGATGCCAGAGAGGTATTAGATATGTATTCTGACATGTCGCCCACCAATACAAGCCGATAAGAACCCGAGCTGGATTCTAATTAAGATCAGACTGCAGTAAGATTTGTTGGCTTAGAGGGGTCAGGGAGGACATTTCATACACTTAGAATAAGTTCTTGGAACGTCAAGAGGAGTATGAACATCATGCTTATTTATTATTTAATGCATATGACATCGTATGCCTAACTCCGTGTTGGTGGATGATGTTGACGATTTTACTGTAAGAGAGCTTGAATGTTTCCCGCCTTTTCACAGAGATAAATGTAAAGGTGGAAGTATTGTTTGCTCATTAAAATATTGCCTTAAGGATTATATCAATTTAGAGGCTTTTGTAGTTGATAACCTTGTTTAGATTAGAATACAAGGTAACCTATTTGCTGACTAAAAAGAGTGATTGATTCCATTAACTTACTTACCTGCTGAAAATTCCACATTTAATAATGTTTATGAAGAGGTTATTTTTGACCTGCTTGAAAGTAGTATTGGGAGATTCTGTTCTTTTGGTCATGTCTTTGTATTGACCGAATCAGATAGTTGAATGAGTAACATACCTGATTATCTACCCCATACTATTCTTCATTAAAGTGTACACAGAATCATTGACAATATTGTGTCTTATAACAGTGAAATACCCAGTAATCGTCAGTCTCAGGACTCTCAAGTTATCACATTTTGTCATCGCCTTCTGAAGTTATGTAAAACAACAAGTCTGCACACTCTGTAACAGTGAATCTATGGATCTGTTCGATAGTTATGAGGTTGGTGTAATGAGTACTCTGACCAACGCCATTATTGCTAACATTGAAAGCTGTGTTGTAATGATAGTAACCCCTATTCGATAACGTCTTTATATTGGTCTGGTATTGAA
Source organism: Pecten maximus (assembly GCF_902652985.1). NCBI lineage: Eukaryota > Metazoa > Mollusca > Bivalvia > Pectinida > Pectinidae > Pecten > Pecten maximus. The sequence goes on along the minus strand of NC_047031.1, from coordinate 5,407,554 downwards.
AAGGAAAAATCAAAAATCTGTCAATGACAATGTATTTATGCTTAGTAACTCATTTAGCGATTTTGTCAATACCTCTTGGAGAGATCGTTGTCTGGAAACTTTTTCAGATATTATTCATTCTGTCCGAGAAGAGCTGTTATGAGCTGCGATTGCTCTTGTCATAAGTATCATCTTCAAAAATCCAAAGAGTAAAACATTGGTTCGATTCAGGATGTAAGCGATTATGTAGAAATTGAAAAAAAAAACTGCACTTAATCATTTTAATAGATGTAAGTTTGTTCGGCATAGAGCCCGTAATTACCTCCAAATGGAGGTTGACATGATGATCACCTAAATGAAATGAAGTCTTCTACCAACATTTCAAAAACGCATGTCTGGTATTCCTGGCAATTTGTCAATTGACGATTTCTTTAAATATTTTATGAATTTATCTGTATATAATCTGTCTGACCTATTTAGACTGATGCTGTAAATACGATAAAAATAAGTGTCTCTCCTGATCTCGATGTTGTATTTAATCTCCAGAAGTTAGTTATTGCTATCAAAAGTTGTTGCTCAACATGTGTTTTACCAAATACACTTATCTATTCGCACCAGTTTTATTAATTTATTAAAACTTTTTAATACTATCTTTTGTGTAGTATATTTTCCAAACATCTGAGCGCAGGGTGTGTTTGCCCATGTAAAGAGGAAAGGTAATGAAAATTGTGTCAACAACTATAGAAGTATAACAATAAATAAGTAATAGAGCTTTTTACTTCTCTTCTAAATAAGCTGTTATTGATGTGGAGCGAAAGTGGAAATGTAATTACTAATTCCTAGTCTGGGATTCGGCCTAAACGTGGGACTAGAGATGCATATTTTGTTTTGAATACCTTGATTAGTAAGACTTTATAGATTAGCAAAATGTGTTTAATGATTATAGAGAGGCTTTTAATAGTAAACCTCATAAAAGGTTGTGGCTCAAATTATGGAGGTCTTGAGTCCGAGGTCGTATTTTAGACATTATTAGATATATTACAGCAACTTCAAATCGTAGAGTTAAATAGTAAAATATTGGTAATGTTTGGCCTACATGTGATTACCCCAAGAGGAATCGTTGTGTCGATTTGTTTTCTTGATTCATTAATGACTTTTTGTATTCGTATTCCTTCACAGTGGGATTTTGAGGTAGCTGGAAAAAACTGGAAATGTTTAGGAAAAGTAATATGATTTATCCTATTGAACGTTGGACTTACAATGGTATTCCCATTGATTTGGTAGATCAATTCTGTTACCTTGGTCTATTTTTAACTATAATGGTACATATACTGTTGTTTTGAGTAACTCTGCTATCCAAGGTAGAACAGCTTACGTCTTATTTAACAGGAAAATGAAAAGATTCATGTTTAACTGTGAAATTAAACTGTCATTAATTGATACGTATATTTGATGTCTACTGAACTACGGGTCTCAACCTTTAGATCCTCCGCTAGAGTGAGATTTAACAGGAGACCAAAATGATCAACGCCAGGTGCGACTCCTACATCAGAGCTCAGAGCAACAATATTTTGTTCTGATAACTGGCGATGTTTACGGAAAAATCTATATCGCCACCTTAAGGATAAACAGTAAAACCAGGACATTTTCGTTTCCCCACTCCAGGTTATTTTAGATGATTGTGTATTATGATATCAAAGATCATTATTGCTAATTGTTGCTATTTATTTCTATTATTAGTGATAGACAGATGAAAAAATTACCAAAACAATGTTTTATCGAATCATAGTTAACATATTGAGGTCGGACTGGCAGTATTTTACACAAATGCACACACACACACACACATATGACAGTATTTCATTGAATAGAAACCGAAAGTAGAAAGATGATATTAACCTGTAATCATTATGATATAATATCAACAATATTATCTTGCCATTTTATCTATTGATAGTGATTAACAGATGAAAAGTTTACAAAGACATTGTTGTGGTGAATCCTAGTTAACATATCGACGTCGATTTTTTTGTACACTAGTGCACATGCACGGTAGCATGTGTAGTTAACACACAAAACAGAGAATTTTCTTTAATGGAATCGAAACCGAATGTCGGTTTACATTAACCAGTAACTTAGGTAAGTATGTCAAAATCGTATCGAGACAGAGCTTTGAAGTATGTCTCGTTCGATTCAAACTTTAAATGTTTTGATAGGCGTTAGGAAATGTCTACCAACCATTTAGCCCTTTAGGTCTGACCTACATTGTACAATCAAGATGAGACGAGACATAATTAAGAAATAGCATATACAACAACTCGTTAAGTGACACATATACATATACCATATTAACAGAAATTATATGCTACGTTAGTATAAACAGTTTTGTACCTTTAACAGTAACAATTTTGGAACAAATCATATTTTACATACTCAGCAATTTATACATGACTCAAGGAGATTTCAAGTGCCAAAACAATCGAGTACGGGATGTGATGAACATTTGAAATCTCTCTCTCTCTCTCTCTCTCTCTCTCTCTCTCTCTCTTGCATTGTGAACGGGCTCAAGGACACAAAGAAAGACATTATTTAAAAATGATATTTTCACGATTTTACTTAACGAGTATATTTTCTTTCCTTTTTCTGTTGATATTCCAAAACTTATTGATACAACATACATAGGTAAAAATCTACATTTCTTTACCAGCAGAAAATGAGTGGCTTCTTGGGTATAGGATACGTGTTCTAGGTTACATAGGATTATTAATAATATTCCTGGGCCAAGAATCATTAACCTTCTCCACCGTACTTATTTATTGAAGGTTATTATTTAGAATTGGTTGCTAAATAAAGACAAGTTCAGTTATTTAATAGTTGTAACGAATGTTTAATTAAGGAAGTCAAGAAAACAACAACAAAAAACAAAAACAAAAAAAACAAGTTAAAAAATCAGGCATCGAATTCAGATATCAATTATAATTTATTCATGATGAAAAACTCATTTATTAACATTTCGTAGGCCACCTATCACTTCATGGGAAATCAGATATAAGAATGCTCTGTCCATCATACCAATATAGGAAAGTGTCCTCCCGTTGGCAGGATCATTTGGCCCAAATGTTTTTCCTCTATGCACCAACCTTATTTCATTCCTAGTTGTTCCTGTCGCTTCAGATACTTTTTCGAAAAGCGTTGATATTTTATCATCCTGTGTAAAATCAGAAACATTTTTCATTCGTTTAATCATCGGTTCTTGGTTATACAACGACCATACGCGACATAAGGTGCATGTATATATATATACGTATCCTTAAATCTGACAATTAAAAAAGTGAAAGAGAAAAAAAAATTATGTTTTCTCTGTAATTTTCGCAGCACTTCTACCTACCGGATCGGCTTCGATAGTAAAGGTCTTCCCTCTAGAAGTTTGTACAATAAGTGTGATTGACGCCATTTTCGTTATGTCGTAACAGCCCTAAAACCAAAAAAAAAAGTGTATTTCTCTAAACGACACTTAAATTGTATATGCAATATATCCGTGGTAAAAAATGTGACATAGGTTGTACAAAAGACATTTATACACCCCCAAATAGGAATTTATTGATATATAGATATGCCTAATTATAAGCATTCTAATCAGAGTTACTTCCCTTATAGGTTCACTTTGTAAAATGTATCTATAAAGCTTGAGAGCGGTTAGGTCCGACGCGTCAATAATGACTGGGATCATAGGTGTACTGTAGCATATGGGAATTAGAAAATAAAACTCAGTCTATCTACATGTACTTGACTTCTAATTCAATCAATTTTGTATTTTTAAAATTTTTAGTATTACATTTCTTTTTAAACTTGGAGTCTATGTCTAAAATCGAGGATATAAATTACGTGTAGAATAAGGCAAGCCTTACGACTCTACCCTTAACATGAAAGGATATTGGACTCTCAATTTGATTTGATATTGGTTAATACTCTTGTTTTCAAAGGATACTGTATTATTCCTTTAAAGTTGATATGATATTGGACTCTACCCTTGATTTGCTGTGATATTGGATTCTACCCCTAGATGCTATGATATTGGACTCTACCCTTGATTTGCTGTGATATTGGATTCTACCCTAAATTGCTATGATATTGGACTCTACCCTTGATTTGCTGTGATATTGGATTCTACCCTAAATTGCTATGATATTGGACTCTACCCTTGATTTGCTGTGATATTGGATTCTACCCCTAATTGCTATGATATTGGACTCTACCCTTGATTTGCTGTGATATTGGATTCTACCCTAAATTGCTATGATATTGGACTCTATCCTTGATTTACTGTGATATTGGATTCTACCCCTAATTTCTATGACATTTGACTCTGCCCTTTATTTGAATATATATTGGAATCTAACCTTAGTATTTCGTATAGAAAGATGCCATTCATTTGTACCGGATGTAAAATTATATCCAGTCAAGGGTAAAGTCCAGTAATATAAGAACATTATCCTCCATGATAACGACTACATACTGGTATCAAATAGTTAATCCTTCTACTGCTTTTTAAGAGTATCTGTAATGAATTTCTAAAGAAATAGTGTATAGACCTTACGATGAAATTTCTGCAGTTCAGAAATAAAATTGGGTAAATGGTTCTTAGATCTTAATATGCCAAGAAATGGAGGAGAATAGAAAACAATGGCGAACGAGTAGGTGTATAGTAACTGTAGACAGATGGGAGTCTGGGTCTACTAGTAATCTCCATGTAGAATAACTGTAAACTTAGAGGACTAAAGGTCTACTAGTAATCTCCATGTAGAGTAACTGTAAACTTAGAGGACTAAAGGGTCTACTAGTAATCTCCATGTAGAGTAACTGTAAACTTAGATAACTAAGGTCTACTAGTAATCTCCATGTAGAGTAACTGTAAACTTAGAGGACTAAGGGTCTACTAGTAATCTCCATGTAGAGTAACTGTTAACTTAGAGGTACTAAGGGTCTACTAGTAATCTCCAGGTAGAGTAACTGTAAACTTAGAGGACTAAGGGTCTACTAGTAATCTCCATGTAGAGTAACTGATAAGTTAGAGGACTAAAGGTCTACTAGTAATCTCCATGTAGAGTAACTGTAAACTTATAGGACTAAAGGTCTACTAGTAATCTCCAGGTAGAGTAACTGTAAACTAAGAGGACTAAAGGTCTACTAGTAATCTCTATGTAGAGTAACTGTAAACTTAGAGGACTAAGGGTCTACTAGTAATCTCTATGTAGAGTAACTGTAAACTTAGAGGACTAAGGGTCTACTAGTAATCCCCATGTAGAGTAAATGTAAACTTAGAGGACTAAAGGTCTACTAGTAATCTCCATGTAGAGTAACTGTAAACTTAGAGGACTAAGGGTCTACTAGTAATCTCTATGTAGAGTAACTGTAAACTTAGAGGACTAAGGGTCTACTAGTAATCTCCATGTAGAGTAACTGTTAACTTAGAGGTCTGAGGGTCTACTAGTAATCTCCATGTAGAGTAACTGTAAACTTAGAGGACTAAAGGTCTACTAGTAATCTCCAGGTAGAGTAACTGTAAACTAAGAGGACTAAAGGTCTACTAGTAATCTCTATGTAGAGTAACTGTAAACTTAGAGGACTAAGGGTCTACTAGTAATCTCTATGTAGAGTAACTGTAAACTTAGAGGACTAAGGGTCTACTAGTAATCCCCATGTAAAGTAACTGTAAACTTAGAGGACTAAAGGTCTACTAGTAATCTCCATGTAGAGTAACTGTAAACTTAGAGGACTAAGGGTCTACTAGTAATCTCTATGTAGAGTAACTGTAAACTTAGAGGACTAAAGGTCTACCAGTAATCTCCAGGTAGAGTAACTGTAAACTTAGAGGACTAAAGGTCTATTTGTAATATCCATGTAGAGTAACTGTAAACTTAGAGGACTAAGGGTCTACTAGTAATCTCCATGTAGAGTAACTGTAAACTTAGAGGACTAAGGGTCTACTAGTAATCTCCATGTAGAGTAACTGTGAACTTAGAGGACTAAGGGTCTACTAGTAATCTCCATGTAGAGTAACTGTAAACTTAGAGGACTAAGGGTCTACTAGTAATCTCCATGTAAAGTAACTGTAAACATAGAGGACTAATGGTCTACTAGTAATCTCCAGGTAGAGTAACTGTAAACTTAGAGGACTAAGGGTCTACTAGTAATCTCCATGTAGAGTAACTGTAAACTTAGAGGACTAAGGGTCTACTAGTAATCTCCATGTAGAGTAACTGTAAACTTAGAGGACTAAAGGTCTACTAGTAATCTCCATGTAGAGTAACTGTAAACTTAGAGGACTAAAGGTCTACTAGTAATCTCCATGTAGAGTAACTGTAAACTTAGATAACTTAAGGTCTACTAGTAATCTCCATGTAGAGTAACTGTAAACTTAGAGGACTAAGGGTCTACTAGTAATCTCCATGTAGAGTAACTGTTAACTTAGAGGTCTAAGGGTCTACTAGTAATCTCCAGGTAGAGTAACTGTAAACTTAGAGGACTAAGGGTCTACTAGTAATCTCCATGTAGAGTAACTGATAAGTTAGAGGACTAAAGGTCTACTAGTAATCTCCATGTAGAGTAACTGTAAACTTATAGGACTAAAGGTCTACTAGTAATCTCCATGTAGAGTAACTGTAAACTTATAGGACTAAAGGTCTACTAGTAATCTCCAGGTAGAGTAATTGTAAACTAAGAGGACTAAAGGTCTACTATTAATCTCTATGTAGAGTAACTGTAAACTTAGAGGACTAAGGGTCTACTAGTAATCTCTATGTAGAGTAACTGTAAACTTAGAGGACTAAGGGTCTACTAGTAATCTCCATGTAAAGTAACTGTAAACTTAGAGGACTAAAGGTCTACTAGTAATCTCCATGTAGAGTAACTGTTAACTTAGAGGTCTAAGGGTCTACTAGTAATCTCCAGGTAGAGTAACTGTAAACTTAGAGGACTAAGGGTCTACTAGTAATCTCCATGTAGAGTAACTGATAAGTTAGAGGACTAAAGGTCTACTAGTAATCTACATGTAGAGTAACTGTAAACTTATAGGACTAAAGGTCTACTAGTAATCTCCAGGTAGAGTAATTGTAAACTAAGAGGACTAAAGGTCTACTAGTAATCTCTATGTAGAGTAACTGTAAACTTAGAGGACTAAGGGTCTACTAGTAATCTCTATGTAGAGTAACTGTAAACTTAGAGGACTAAGGGTCTACTAGTAATCCCCATGTAAAGTAACTGTAAACTTAGAGGACTAAAGGTCTACTAGTAATCTCCATGTAGAGTAACTGTAAACTTAGAGGACTAAGGGTCTACTAGTAATCTCTATGTAGAGTAACTGTAAACTTAGACGACTAAGGGTCTACTAGTAATCTCCATGTAGAGTAACTGTTAACTTAGAGGTCTGAGGGTCTACTAGTAATCTCCAGGTAGAGTAACTGTAAACTTAGAGGACTAAAGGTCTACCAGTAATCTCCAGGTAGAGTAACTGTAAACTTAGAGGACTAAAGGTCTATTTGTAATATCCATGTAGAGTAACTGTAAACTTAGAGGACTAAGGGTCTACTAGTAATCTCCATGTAGAGTAACTGTAAACTTAGAGGACTAAGGGTCTACTAGTAATCTCCATGTAGAGTAACTGTAAACTTAGAGGACTAAGGGTCTACTAGTAATCTCCATGTAAAGTAACTGTAAACATAGAGGACTAATGGTCTACTAGTAATCTCCAGGTAGAGTAACTGTAAACTTAGAGGACTAAGGGTATACTAGTAATCTCCATGTAGAGTAACTGTAAACTTAGAGGACTAAGGGTCTACTAGTAATCTCCAGGTAGAGTAACTGTAAACTTAGAGGACTAAAGGTCTACCAGTAATCTCCAGGTAGAGTAACTGTAAACTTAGAGGACTAAAGGTCTATTTGTAATATCCATGTAGAGTAACTGTAAACTTAGAGGACTAAGGGTCTACTAGTAATCTCCATGTAGAGTAACTGTAAACTTAGAGGACTAAGGGTCTACTAGTAATCTCCATGTAGAGTAACTGTAAACTTAGAGGACTAAGGGTCTACTAGTAATCTCCATGTAAAGTAACTGTAAACATAGAGGACTAATGGTCTACTAGTAATCTCCAGGTAGAGTAACTGTAAACTTAGAGGACTAAGGGTCTACTAGTAATCTCCATGTAGAGTAACTGTAAACTTAGAGGACTAAGGGTCTACTAGTAATCTCCATGTAGAGTAACTGTAAACTTAGAGGACTAAGGTCTACTAGTAATCTCCATGTAGAGTAACTGTAAACTTAGAGGACTTATGGTCTACTAGTAATCTCCATGTAGAGTAACTGTAAACTTAGATAACATAAGGTCTACTAGTAATCTTCATGTAGAGTAACTGTAAACTTATTGAGGACTAAGGGTCTACTAGTAATCTCAATGTAGAGTAACTGTTAACTTAGAGGTCTAAGGGTCTACTAGTAATCTCCAGGTAGAGTAACTGTAAACTTAGAGGACTAAGGGTCTACTAGTAATCTCCATGTAGAGTAACTGATAAGTTAGAGGACTAAGGGTCTACTAGTAATCTCCATGTAGAGTAACTGTAAACTTATAGGACTAAAGGTCTACTAGTAATCTCCATGTAGAGTAACTGTAAACTTATAGGACTAAAGGTCTACTAGTAATCTCCAGGTAGAGTAATTGTAAACTAAGAGGACTAAAGGTCTACTAGTAATCTCTATGTAGAGTAACTGTAAACTTAGAGGACTAAGGGTCTACTAGTAATCTCTATGTAGAGTAACTGTAAACTTAGAGGACTAAGGGTCTACTAGTAATCTCCATGTAAAGTAACTGTAAACTTAGAGGACTAAAGGTCTACTAGTAATCTCCATGTAGAGTTACTGTAAACTTAGAGGACTAAGGGTCTACTAGTAATCTCTATGTAGAGTAACTGTAAACTTAGAGGACTAAGGGTCTACTAGTAATCTCCATGTAGAGTAACTGTTAACTTAGAGGTCTGAGGGTCTACTAGTAATCTCCAGGTAGAGTAACTGTAAACTTAGAGGACTAAAGGTCTACCAGTAATCTCCAGGTAGAGTAACTGTAAACTTAGAGGACTAAAGGTCTATTTGTAATATCCATGTAGAGTAACTGTAAACTTAGAGGACTAAGGGTCTACTAGTAATCTCCATGTAGAGTAACTGTAAACTTAGAGGACTAAGGGTCTACTAGTAATCTCCATGTAGAGTAACTGTAAACTTAGAGGACTAAGGGTCTACTAGTAATCTCCATGTAAAGTAACTGTAAACATAGAGGACTAATGGTCTACTAGTAATCTCCAGGTAGAGTAACTGTAAACTTAGAGGACTAAGGGTCTACTAGTAATCTCCATGTAGAGTAACTGTAAACTTAGAGGACTAAGGGTCTGCTAGTAATCTCCATTTAGAGTAACTGTAAACTTAGAGGACTAAGGGTCTACTAGTAATCTCCATGTAGAGTAACTGTAAACTTAGAGGACTAAGGGTCTACTAGTAATCTCCATGTAGAGTAACTGATAAGTTAGAGGACTAAAGGTCTACTAGTAATCTCCATGTAGAGTAACTGTAAACTTAGAGGACTAAGGGTCTACTAGTAATCTCCATGTAGAGTAACTGTAAACTTAGATGACTAAGGGTCTACTAGTAATCTCCATGTAAAGTAACTGTAAACTTAGAGGACTAAAGGTCTACTAGTAATTTCCATGTAGAGTAACTGTAAACTTAGAGGACTAAGGGTCTACTAGTAATCTCCATGTAGAGTAACTGTAAACTTAGATGACTAAGGGTCTACTAGTAATCTCCCTGTAGAGTAACTGTAAACTTAGAGGTCTAAAGGTCTACCAGTAATCTCCAGGTAGAGTAATTGTAAACTAAGAGGACTAAGTTTCTACTAGTAATCTCCATGTAGAGTAACTGTAAAGTTAGAGGACTAAAGGTCTACTAGTAATCTCCATGTAGAGTAACTGTAAACTTAGAGAACTAAAGGTCTACCAGTAATCTCCATGTAGAGTAACTGTAAACTTAGAGAACTAAGGGTCTACTAGTAATCTCCATGTAGAGTAACTGTAAACTTAGAGGACTAAGGGTCTACTAGTAATCTCCATGTAGAGTAACTGTAAACTTAGAGGACTAAGGGTCTACTAGTATAATCTCTATGTAGAGTAACTGTAAACTTAGAGGACTAAAGGTCTACTAGTAATCTCCAGGTAGAGTTACTGTAAACTTAGAGGACTAAGGGTCTACTAGTAATCTCCATGTAGAGTAACTGTAAACTTAGAGGACTAAGGGTCTACAAGTAATCTTTAAGGGTTATTTACACACAATAAGTGATTTGAACATTTACATATATATTTTATCGAGCTATGCGTCAAATGACACATAACTTGCAATCAGTAGTATATAATAATGACGGGAAAACATTCTTACCGATATTCACCAACAACCGAGTTACGAGATGATCGATAGCATGGAATCCCCAGTGAGTGACGACTATTTACTGTTGCTAAAGCATTAATATGGAAGTATGAGTTATTGCTATATTTAGAATACAGGAAATACTTCTATTTATATCAACTTTCGGAATTCCATAATTGTTTAAATAATGATGATGTAAGAATGGTATGTTGCTTGTCCTAGTTTTGTATTACTTAACGACTGATTGGTATCATATATATTAAAACACAGTTGTGTTAGCATCTAATGTTATTTGTGTACTGCATATATATCCAGCATATCTGTGGCCGTCAAACTATGGAATAGGTTCACGAAATAATGCACTTATTGGACAGCTACAGGTAACTTATAGGACAGCTACAGGAAACCCATAGGACGGTACAGGTAACTTATATAACGGTTACATGTAACTTATACGACGGTTACAAGTAACTAATAGGACGGTACATGTAACTTATATAACGGTTACATGTAACTTATACGACGGTTACAGGTAACTAATAGGACGGTACATGTAACTTATATAACGGTTACATGTAACTTATACAACGGTTACAGGTAGCTTATAGGACGGTTACAGGTAACTTATACGACGGTACAGGTAACTTATAGGACGATACAGGTAACTTATAGGACGGAACATGTAACTTACAGGACGGCTACAGGAAACTCATAGGACGGTACAGGTAACTTATACAACGGTTACAGGTAACTTATAGGACGATACATGTAACTTATACGGTTACATGTAACTTATACGACGGTAACAGGTAACTTATACGACGGTAACAGGTAACTTATACAACGGTTACAGGTAACTTATAGGACGGTTACAGGTAACTTATAGGACGGTTACAGGTAACTTATAGGACGGTTACAGGTAACTTATAGGACGATACAGGTAACTTATAGGACGGAACAGGTAACTTATAGGACGGAACAGGTAACTTATAGGACAGTACAGGTAACTTATGCAACGGTTACAGGTAACTTATAGGACGGTACATGTAACTTATACGGTTACAGGTAACTTATACGACGGTAACAGGTAACTTATACGACGGCTACAGGTAACTTGTAGGACGGTAAAAGGTAGCCTATGGACGGTTGCAGGCAACTTATACAACGGTTACAGGTAACTTATAGGACGGTAAAGGTAACTTATAGGACGGTAAAGATAACATATAGCACGGTACAGGTAACTTATAGGACGATACATGTAACTTATAGGACGGTACAGGTAACTTATAGGACGGTACAGGTAACTTATAGGACAGTACAGGTAACTTATGCAACGGTTACAGGTAACTTATAGGACGGTACAGGTAACTTATATGACGGTACAGGTAACTTATAGGACGGTACATGTAACTTATAGGACGGTACAGGTAACTTATACAACGATTACAGGTAAATTATACAACGATTACAGGTAACTTATAGGACGGTACAGGTAACTTAAAGGACGGTTCATGTACACAGCCCACGTCATGAGGTGTGAACCCCGTAAAACATTCAACAATTGACAGTATTTTTGTTCTGTTCATCATTTAACTTTCCTTTTTTTATGATCATAATCTTTTATTTTTTTTTTTTTTTTTTTTTTTTTTTGCACCTGAACAACAAGGTTGAATTTGGATATAATGATTGGTAAAGTGGACTTGAAGACAAATTCAGATTAAAACCTGTCTGGTTTAGTGGTTAATGACGAGCACTTTAGGTGAATTTCTCTGTTAAGTGTATATGGAAATTATAAAAATAAATAGACAATGGAGTAAACACCCTTCATCACGCCAGTATCAGTTGATAGTCATATACATCTTACAAAAAATATACTTAGGTCAGAGACAACCAATCAGAGGCTTGTTGGGGTCAGAAACAACCAATCAGAGTCTTGTTGGGGTCAGAGACAACCAATCAGAGACTTGTTGGGGTCAGAGACAACCAATCAGAGTCTTGTTGGGTCAGAGACAACCAATCAGAGGCATGTTGGGGTCAGAGACAACCAATAAGAGGCTATTAAGGTCATCGACAACCAATCAGAGGCTATTAGGGTCAGCGACGACCTATCAGAGTTTTGTTGGGTCAGAGACAACCTATCAGAGGCCGTGGAAGCAGTTACATACCGTGGTTTGTAAGCAAAAACACGCTGTCACGATTTTCCTCATGCGCCATATCAGGTGTTAAACAGGCGTCATATTGGGTGAACATTCCTCCCGTCCATTCGTCCGTCATACGTGTCGAAATTCACATCATATATATACTTTATGCGTCATGACTTCACTGCTGATAAGTCATATCGTGGTGTCACGAGGCAAGGCGACCCAAATTCACATAAAAACTTTGTTTTTTTTTAAACCCAATAATGATAGGAAAGTTTGGTCACTAAGCTGAAATATTTTATAGACGCAAACACTTTCTTTCTGTTGCAAATTACATTTTTACATGATGTGGTATTTACACTGCGGTTAAACGTTTTAAACAGCTGATAACCAAATAGATTTACCGGAGGATATCATTTTAAAGACAAGCTCTTTTTGTACGGTTTGTCAAAAGTGACTTGAGTACTTCACAATTGAACAGAATTCAACAATTGATGCATATTTCAGATGCATTACAAGACAGACCTCACAAGGGCTACGTGCATAATGCATCATATTCCTTGATATAGGTACTATGTAACCCCAACAACTGTTCCATGACAGCACATGAACTGTTGTATGAAAGCAAGCTCATTTTATGTGTTCTTACGATATATTACGACACAGGTATGTCTCAGTTACGGAAACACTGTCGTAATACCGAGATAGCTATAACGTAATTTCGACATTACGATATATTACGAAATAACTATGTTTTAATTAAGGAAATATTGCCGTAATAACGAGATAGCTATAACGTAATTACGACATTACGATATATTACGAAATAACTATGTTTTAATTAAGGAAACACTGTCGTAATACCGAGATAGCTATAACGTAATTATGACATTACGATAAATTAAGAAATAATTATGTTATGATTAAGGAAACACTGTCGTAATACCGAGATAGCTATATCGTAGTTACGACATTACGATATATTACGAAATAACTATGTTTTAATTAAGGAAATATTGCCGTAATAACGAGATAGCTATAACGTAATTACGACATTACGATATATTACGAAATAACTATGTTTTAATTAAGGAAACACTGTCGTAATACCGAGATAGCTATAACGTAATTACGACATTACGATATATTAAGAAATAATTATGTTATGATTAAGGAAACACTGTCGTAATACCGAGATAGCTATATCGTAGTTACGACATTACGATATATTACGAAATAACTATGTTTTAATTAAGGAAATATTGCCGTAATAACGAGATAGCTATAACGTAATTACGACATTACGATATATTACGAAATAACTATGTTATGATTAAGGAAACACTGTCGTAATACCGAGATAGCTATAACGTAATTACGACATTACGATATATTACGAAATAATTATGTTATGATTAAGGAAACACTGTCGTAATACCGAGATAGCTATATCGTAGTTACGACATTACGATATATTACGAAATAACTATGTTATGATTAAGGAAACACTGTCGTAATACCGAGATAGCTATAACGTAATTACGACATTGCGATATATTACGAAATAATTATGTTATGATTAAGGAACACTGTCGTAATACCGAGATAGCTATATTGTAGTTACGACATTACGATATATTACGAAATATCTATGTTATGATTAAGGAAACACTGTCGTAATACCGAGATAGATATATCGCAATTACGACATAAAGAAAGGTTTAACATCATTTGACAATAACCATCTTCTGCAGTCATACGCGTAATAGCCCACAGCATTTTATTTGTTTATCCTGATGCGCAATGACCCCACTATTGATAAGGTTGATAAGTCAGGTTGTGGGGCATGACTGTGATACATTGTCACAGATCCCCATGCGGAATATAACCATTTATCCTGCAACTGCCACTGCATTGTCGGAATACACCCACCGTATATATTTTTGCTGTATACGGCAGTGACTGAAAGCAGTTGTATTTTGGAATCTTAGCATGTGCGTCAGTTCGACTGACCTACTTCAAAGTGAAACTGCGTTTAAAAGACGAACATATTTCTGTCATTTTTGACACCGTTTCACTTCAAAATGATTATTTTTGATGACTATTTTGATGACTGTTGCAGGATAAATAGAATACATGGTCAGTGTCTTAAAATATAAGCTGTATTTTTGGCTCGGGACAGAAAGACAAAAGTGGCTCGCCAAGGCACTGACACTGACCATGTATTCTCTATATATCTATACATGTATATAGTGTCAAAGATCCCCAAATGAAAAAAAAAAACATATATCTATATGTTCACAGAATTCCCTGGTGGAATTAAAATATATATCTACATTGTGACAGATCCCCAGATGGAAAAAAAACATATATCTTCATTGTCAAATATCCCTAGGAAAAAAACATATATCGATATATATTGCCATATATCCTAAGGTTGAATAGAAACATATACCTAAATTGTCACAGATCGCAAGGTGAAAATATATATATATATATTATCACAGATCACAACTTGGAATTTAGACAAATATCTTAAATTGTAACAGATCCCCAGGTGGAATAAAACATTTACATTGTAACAGATCTCAAAATTGAAAAAAAAACAAAACATATATCTACGTTTTTAAGTGAAAATCCGAAATTTGAAAATCCGGAACCAATCAATTTTCTTTCTTTAAAAAAAAAGTTGAAGCCTATATATACTACTTCACAATATACCAGTTATAACATACATGTATTTTTTATTTGTTAAGCATATCATAATAAGGAGTTAACTGCTAAACAAAAAGCCCATGACCAGGCTGTCCTACTGTAGTATGCTACCTATAGGTCACCTTACTAGCTCATGCTAGCGAGATTTTCCCTTTAGCCTAATAGTAGCATGTTTGCCCCGAGAGCAAGAGGTTGCTTGTTCGAGTCCTAACATTGGCAGGGTATTTTACATTACATTACTCCTTTCTGTTACATAATATCGCATACGTATCGTAGTCTGAGGGAAAAACAAACAAGCAAAGGAGCAAACGGTAGAATTTTAACAGATTAATATTGGATTAAGATCTTAATAATTATTTATTAAGGAAGTATCAACATACATTAACTATTTCGCTTCATTTAATCACGTGAAAACCCGGAAGTGACATAAACATGCGTAACATTTTGTGGCTTTGTTTACTGAGGTCAGCGATTGTCTTTTCGTCACTGACAGAGTACTTTTTCCCTGAAAGCTCCAGACGTATATGGTGGGTAGGATATGCTGTCGCTTCAGATACTTTTTCGAAAAGCGTTGATAGTTTGTCGTCCTGTGTAAAATCAAAATAAACATTAAAGATCATTGGTTCCTGGTTGTAATATAGTATTTTTCTAAATTTATTTTATCTTTGCCAAGTTTTTTTACATAATGAAAAAGCAGTGCAGAGACAGATAAATAACATACACAAACACACCAACAATAACATTTTCTGTGGCAAACATCCTCATCATTTCCATCATAATCATTGTCCAATCATCATCATCATCATCATCATCATCATCATGCTGCAACACTATCAATCTCATAAATATCAAATATTATTATCTCAATCATCATCATCATCATCATCATCATCATCATCATGCTGAAACACTATCAATCTCATAAATATCAAATATTATTATCTCAATCATCATCATCATCATCATCATCATCATCATCATCATCCTGCAACACGATCAATGTTATAAATATCCTCCTCCTCATTGTTATCATCATCCTTCTGCTATACTATAACACTACCAGTTTATTACTGTATTGATTGATACAATGGTCAAAAGAGAAAGATGTCTGAGTCAGTGTATTTTATTCTTAAATCAGGAAAATCTAATATCTATATCATCTTAATTTTTTCATATCATTTTTACTTACTGGATTGACTTCAAAACGAAAGTTTCTCCCTGTGAAATCGCGGACATAAATTTCCAACGACGCCATTGTTTGCCCTGTTGATTTAAGAAATATACACCTTATCAGCCCTGAGTAAAATTTCTCCCTGTGAAATCACGGACATAAATTTCCAAGGACGCCATTGTTTGCCCTGTTGATTTAAAAAATATACATCTTATCAGCCCTGAGTAAAGAAATCGAAAACAATTCTCCAAAAGACTGACAAACTACACAAATACATAACTACATTTTAAGCGAAGGGGCACAGCTCTTAAGTTCATCTATATTTAAATTTCCATTGATACTTACACCGAAATATACAAAACCGCCTTAATATTTTGAGGTAAACATTTCTCACACCAAAAATGTGTTCCCTCGCCACAAATGGTGTTCCCTGGACCACAACTGAAATTCCCCACACCACAAATTAAGTTTCCCACATTATGGTCGAAGTACCCAACACCGCGATTGAAATTCCCCACATCACAAATGAAGATCCCAACACCGCAACTGAAGTTTCCCACACCACAAATGAGGTTTCCCATACTACAGTCGGAGTTCCCAACACCACAAATAAAGTTTCCCGCACCACGGTCGATGTATCCAAAACCACAAATGAAGACCCCAACACCACAACTGAACATTCCCACACCACAAATGAAGTTTCCCACACCAGATATAAATTCCTCACACAACAAAATAAGTTCCTCACAATTTATGCTCCCCATACAATAAATGAAGTTCCCCTCACAACAAATGAAGTTCCCCATACCTTAGATAAAGTTCCATACACCAGGGTCGAAGTTCTCCACAACATAAAATAAGTCGCCAACACGACAAATGAAGTTCCCTACATAACGGTCAAAATTTGTCTCTACTTGTCACTACAAATGAAGTTTCCGAGATCACAGTCGTAATTCATAACACCATTAATGAAGTTCCCTACAACACGGCGAAAATCCCTACAGCGCAGTCGAACTTCCCAACACCATAATTGAAGTTTCCTACACCAAAAATAAAGTTCCCCACACAACAAATAAAGTTTCCTACATCACAATTTCGCATACCACAAATGAAGTTCCCAACACCATCATTGAATTCCCCCACACAAAAAATGAAGATCCCTCACACCTACGTTAAAGTTCCCAATCCATGTCGGCGTTCCCCTACATCACACAAATTAATCAAAATTGTATGCATCTTTTTAAGGACGTTAATTTGGCGCCGTGATTACAGTAGTTGGTACTTACCACTAGGTGCCGTTAATCGCGAGCTCCAGGCCCGGTCTTCAGGGCAAGCGTCATAAAATTGTCTTCTTTCGTCAAATTTATGTTTCGCTGCTCTATGTATTTCTAAACTACTATTACTCACCGTACTGTCGAGTTACGAGACGATCAGCGATCGGCCTGTGATGTAGTATACTACCGAACAAACATTTCCTTAGCGATGACCTTTAGTCGTTATCTATCTGACTAAGAGCATGGGAAGTATCTAGTGTAGCGGACTCCGGAAATGGGAATTCATATTTAACCATTTTTATTGACGCATTTAGGTCAGGGCTCGTATGCGTGTCTAAATATTGCAGCTGCCCACTCGTATACCACATACGCGGTTACTTGGTCTAGTGTCTGTGACTGAGCCACTGGTTTACTTTTCTATTTACAATTTATTCACATATTTACAAGTTCTATTTACAAGTCACATATATTTACAGTACATGATTCAAACTTCCACACGCTGTCCCATCCACACTCCTCGCTGCCACACTCGACTGACCATTCATGCTACATACCATTATCCTAATCACCCTGTCAAAGCACACACATTATCATGCGTCTGACTCTCCTTATCTGTCAAGCCACAAACTTGTACTCCTCATTCAAAAGAACAATTCTATGCATTAAATCATTTAAAAACATAGCCTTATCTAAACAGTCTAATGATAAGTTCCCCTTTATTATACTTAACGATCTTGACACTTCGATTAAAAATTATCCTCTCTTGACACTCGGTGTGGTGCCTTGGGACAATGTCAGACTCATCAATTTGACATGCATACATACCAGTCTGTTTCTCTCCCCTACTCTGTCGCTTCCCCTTATCAAATGTATCCCCCTGTCACATGTCGAAGACATTTAAACATTTAACACATCTAATTTTTTTTTTCACTAACTGTCTATAGACTTGTATCAAATGAAACACAACATAGAATATCAAACATATTTGTACAGCAAAACGTTTCAAAACGTTTCAAAACGTTTCCAAATTCGCATATTATATGCATGAATAGTCTTCTCATCAATTAGATTCTTGTTATTTTTTCACGGGATTATGCTGACAAGGGAATTTTAGTTTCGTTTACGTGGTCTATATATAAGAAAGGCTTTCATAGAACACCTAATATTCAATGGTAGTTGTCGTATTACATAAAACGAATAGGGTAATGATATTAATATTTTGTGTTTCTTGTATATTATAGTCATTGATTTTTATTAGAATGGTTTTTTAAGTTATGCATCACACCTCAATTTAAGTCGAGTTCATTGATCTGTTTGTACATGGTTAACGCATCTTTCGTGTTAGTAAGAATGTTTGTTTATGTATCTACAGCTTTACTCCTTCTCCGTATGGCGTTACTGGAGAATTCTCAAATTACAAAAATGATGAAAACTGAACCAGTCTTCAGGACAGAAGTCTTCTATAGTAAATATGTTCTATATGATAATAACTTATATGACCGCGGATAATGTTGTCCTATTCCAACCTGATATGAAGACGGGTGTCTAAATGCTGAACAACTAGGGTCGAACGAGGACGGTATCAAGATACACAAATATCCAGGATGAAATGAGGACAGGATAGTAACAGCCGATGTGATATGAGGCCGTCAATGATACACCAATACCAAGGGTATATAAAATCGACTATCTATAGGACGCTAACATCCAGGCAACGTCACATGGCAACGTCAGGGAGACATCAATATTCAACGTATATTAGCACAAGCGCTTAAACGGCAACGTCATATGAAGCCGTCAATGATACACTAATAACAAGGGTATATTAGGACGAGTGTCTATAATACTAACAGACAGAATCATGTGAGGACGTCAGGGAGACACCAACAACTAGGGTATATAGGACTAGTGTATGTAGGGACAAAAACAGACAGCGTCATATAAGGACGTCTTGGAGACAATAACAACTAGGGTATATTATGACGAATGTATATAGAATACTGAGACAACGTCACATGAGGACGTCAGGGAGACACAACAACCAGGGTATATTAGGACAAATGTATATATAATACTTAAAGATAGCTTTGTATAGGGATATCAGGGAGACACACGCAACCAGGGTAAATTAGGACGAATGTCTATATAATACTGAGACAGCGTCACATGAGGATGTCAGGGAGACACCAACAACGAGGGTTTATTAGGACCAATGTATATATAATACTTACAGAAAGTGTTATATAGGGATTTCAGGGAGACACCACACAATATAGTACATTAGGACGGGTGGTTGTAACAGTCAACGTCATATTAGGACGTCAGGGAGACAGCAACAACCATTGTATAAAATGAGGATTGTCTGTATCATACTTACACTTAACGTCATATAAGGACGCCAATGAGACACAAACAGCCAGGGTATAAGTAATTTAGAGATAATAAAAGCTAAGATTATACAATGAAGGTGTCCGGAGAACACCAAGACTCAGGGTGGGTATATGAGGAAGGTAGTCTATGGAACACAAACAGCCGGCTCATTAAATGACGGTGTCAAGGAGACACCAACAACCAGGTTACATCTGAACTGGTGCCGTAGGGAACAATAGAACGGTTGCCTCAGAAAAGAATAAACATTCAGGGTCAATGCTGGACATCGTAAAAAAGACATCAACTGTCAGGGTATATGAGGCAGATAGTCGTCTATGGAAGGTTTATAGAGATTGGTGTCTAGGAGACACAAGCTAACAGGTTTACATGAGGACTTACATGTAAGTCTTAGGGAACAACAGAAATGTATTCCGGTTTTAGAGTTTCTCGAATGATATCCCTTCTGGGGTTATAGGATATCTCTGAGTCCATTTTCCGCCGATTTGGCTTTTTTTCAGAGTCCCCAATTAAATGCCAAATGTTTGAATACTTAAGTCTTTTAACTGACTCAACAAATGAAATATTTATTAAGAGTTGTTTTGATATAGCAGGTGATTCTGCGTTATCATTAACGTAGCATGATTTTCGACTGAAACAAAACTTTTCAGCTTTAGGTGTCAGTCAATGTCAATAAAGCAATACATACGCAATATATACACAACACACCCGGCCTCTTAGGTCCGCCGATATTTGCGGAAAGTACGTGACCTTTTATTGACAATGTAGCGGTACATGTTCTAGATTACGTGGTAATATTTATGTATTACCTGGAAGTCATACCTTCTGCACTAGTTGACAGGTAAAATTCTATTTAAAGAATGTTGTCATGCAGATTTTTTTTTTATATTCTAGACTAGTTTGATTATTCTATCATTGTACAAAAAGGAGTTCTATAAAAGAGGCATTGATGCCCTTAAACACCGCTGGCAAGCATAGGTACTGAAGATACTGTGTCTACACTCGTTATCAATAGGGGAACCGCTCCGGGTCGTCTGACATGAAAATAGATATTTTCGTAAGTAAACAATACAAATCGTTTACATAGGGACTAGTCGGCCTTACACCGTTATGCACGTTTAACTTTCCGCAGATCTGGCATTTCGTTTTTCAATGGTCTCATTTAAAGAACCATTCGATCCAGATCATGGCATGCGCAAGCCAAATGAAGTGTTAGTCTCTAATTAAATGCCTATGTCTATATGCTTGAAGTACTTTAACCGACTCAACAAATGAAACATTGACATATGATTCTATGTTATCGTAAAAAAAGAATCATATAGAAAGTCACGTGATTTGAATATATGATATAGTGGAAGTGTTCGGAAACAAAATACCGTAAACAACCACGCCATAGCTTAAAAACATGTCTTAACTTAAATATTTCATAGGAAATATTACACAATTTAAAGAAAACAAATCTTAGATAAGGGGATATGACACGGTTGAGAAATAATAAACCTATTGTCATTAAGTGGGTGCAGCATATCACATTTACGAATCTTCTTTAAACTGTGGTATTTTTCTATATTGATGAAACTGGGCCAGGGCTACTTCTACAAACGCTCCGTAATACACTTTACTTTGTTTGACGATCTGTATGATTTGTTGTTGTATATCTTAACATGTATAATGTGATATCAGTTGTTATCTGTTTCTCTTGAAATTTGTAAAACGTAAATAAATAATATAAAGGGAAAAATAATAATAAATTAATTATCAATTAATTAAGATCTTAATCAGATAAAGAGGTTGCCGACAATTTAAGGACATTTTATGTACACCAGTTGTGACATCGTTAGCATTATTACACAAGTTTAAAGTTCCTATTTTCGAAAAATAATCGAATGATATGAGTATACACAGAATATTGTATATTATATTGTTAAGGCCGAGAAACAAAGAACCAGGTCGTGAGTGAGATAAATCTGTCACTATTTAAACCTGGACAAAGAGTTTTCAGTTACACATAGCCAATGGATGTCACGGGTCATATAATAACATGAATTATTATCTAATTTTCACCCCTTATTTTACTTTTTGATGGATTGATTTCATTTCAAATCAAATAAGATTATTTCGTAAGATAAAAATAAAATACTTTTCTTTTTTACATAATCCAGTTTTAATAGTCAATAATTCACAATAAATGATTATACAATATGATTTACTACTGTGATAAAACCTTTCAGTGTTTTAAACCTA
Organism: Pecten maximus; assembly: GCF_902652985.1. NCBI lineage: Eukaryota > Metazoa > Mollusca > Bivalvia > Pectinida > Pectinidae > Pecten > Pecten maximus. The sequence goes on along the minus strand of NC_047031.1, from coordinate 5,385,180 downwards.
TATAATTCGATGTCAGTACAGCAATATATCCACAATACTACCATGAAAAATGAAAAGTTAACAGTGACGTTAACCGGTGAAATATTGTTAACTATTAAAGTATATATTTATTTATTTATGTGATGATTATAATTTATTTATATATTTATCTATTTAAATTCATTTACTGTCTACATGTATGTATTCATGTTCAACTTAACGATGCAAGAACGTATAGTGAAAGTAGAGAAAGATGAATGACACGAGAAAGGTCCTCCTGTGAGAGGACACTGATTGTAATGTATAAATTGTCTTGTTAGAATAAAAAAAAGTTTGAAAACAAGTTTGAATAAAAAAAAAACAGTGACGTGATACTATATAGAATCTTAGATAATATGTCAAGGGCACGGATTCCACACAGAAGACACGCGTGGGTAGATCATGTGTACTGTCTCATTATCACCAGGCAGTCGACACTGGGGATTTTCAGTAAATCGAAACCGAAAGTAGAAAGATAACCTTTAACCTATGTAATCTTCATAACCTGATACCAACTAAGTGATTAAAAAATATCAAAGTGAAAAATGATAATAAGTTACATATTATAATAAATAAATGATAATAAATTAATTATGATCAAAATCAGACAAAAGGTTCTCCTACGAGAGAATCCTACAATATAGGGAACTTCTAAACACCTGGACTCAGTTGTTCAAAAGGTGATTAGGTTAATCACTTAGTTAGTGAAAATTTCATTTCTCATTAGCTCAAAATCTATGTCTGTGTATTTCTTGAAATATGCCAGTAGAAACTGTCTAACGGTTTCAAAAAAATTATCAGGTTAGTTTTACCACAAATGATTTGATCAGGATTTTAAATCATTATTGGTAAACTGTGATTAGACTAAACATTTTTTTGAACCACTAGGCCCTGGTGGGACATAGTTATAGCATTATTACAAAAGTATGAATTTCCAATTTTTTTCACAAATTATCAAAAGTATGGGGGTATATGTACACACACAATATTCCTTCACGTGAAGTTCACGTGAAAAAGGCAAAAAAAGTGAAATTCAAATGAAAAAATGCACTTGAATTTAATGTAAAATTCACAATTCACATGAAATTCACATGAAAAAATTCACATGAATTTAACGTGAAGGAATATTGCTTGTGTACTTCACATTCAGTAAACATTAAATCGATTTACTTTCAAACTATAAATAAACCTGTCACTTTCACTCCAGTATTACATGACGAGTTCGTTCCTTAATGATACACATGTAATGAAAAACATGGTTTGCTTAACAGTTTATTTATTTGTAAGACATTCACATGGTACATATCACGTATTATATATAACATTTTCAAAATATTCAAATCTTAAATTTTTTAGTTATCGGTCGGTGTGTTTGACAGTTGAAGGGTAAATAAATATACACAGTATATTGTATATAATGTATGCTTAGGACGAGTAACAAATAATCAGACCGTGAGTAAAATCCACCTGTCCCTATTTAAAATCAGGACAAAGATAAAGAGTGTTCAGTATCACAATAGACATAACGGGTATCTAGTTGTCTTGAATTATTTGTTACTTTTCACCCTAACCTTTGTTTGTAGATTATTCAAATATCAAACATCAATTGAACTACAATTTACTTCACTTTATTTACATAAACGAGCTCGAATGTATCAATAACTAGCAATTATTGTGCCATGTTGTTCAAGACAGCAATACAACTTTCAGTCCTAGCACTTTCAAATAAATGTCATTGGATATCAAAAAAGCAATGTATCCACACCAACACGTGACCTGTTTCATCTATCCCCTCCAGGGCTGGTTGTTTTAAACGGCTGTGTATTTGAATTATATAAAATATGACTGAACTTGTTTAATGTATTGTTGTAAGTATCATTGTCAATGGTGTACGACTAACCATAAAAATAATTAATTATAAATAGAACGTAATAATATCGACAATTTTTTTCTTCTAATTATCTTTTGTTGTTGTTTTTTGTTTTTTGTTTGTTTTTGTTTTTGTTTTTTGATTTTTTTTTTTTTTTTTTTTTTGCTTTTTATTTGTTCTGTAATCATAAATAGTGATTGACAGATGAAAGGCAGCCCGGGCATTGGTATAAAGATCCTAGTTGATATGTCAAGGTCAAGCATTCCACACAGTAGACACACGTGTATACCACACAATAGCTAATCGTATAGGCGAGTCGACAATGGGGATTTTCAGTAAATCAAAACCGAAAGTAGAAATATAACCCTGAACCTACGTAAATGCATAAGTATTACTTAATAAAGCATAATCATATCATATTTTTCTCGCCCAGATTCAAACTAAAATACTTCAGTTGAAGTATCCTTTTGGTGTATCTACCTGAATACAATTGTTTTGCATTTGACCTTTTAGGTCCGACCTATATCACTACTGAGTCGTCATGCATTTTATAGTACAATGATAACTCGTAATTGAACAATTGATATTTATAATGATGCCATTATTCAGTTTCATTATATCTGTAAGTGGTTTTATACATATCTTGTTCTAGTAGTAATCTATAGGTCTTACCTAGAAGTCATATCTTGCATACTAGTTGCCAGGTACGCTTCTATTGAAGTTTAACACATTGAGTTGATTTCCTTATCAATATAACAAGGATGGATAGTATTGCAACAGCAAAGTTAGGGCATGTCAGTGAGACACAAAAATCCAGGATAAAATGAGGATGAGTCAAGGAGACACAAAAATCCTGGATGAAATGAGAGAGTGTTAAGGATTCGGTGTAATATGTAACAGTAAGAGTAAATGAGGACAGGATAGTATCAGCCAGTGTGATATGAGGCCGTCAATGATACACCAATACCAAGGGTATATACAAATCGACTATCTATAGGACACAAACAGCCAGGCAACGTCACATGATGACATCAGGGAGACATCAATATTTAAGATATATTAGCACAAGTGCGTAAAGGAGACACCATAAAAACCAGGGTATATTTGGACTAGTGTCTGTAGGACAAAAACAGACAGCGTCATATAAGGACGTCTTGGAGACAATAACAACTAGTTTATATTAGGACGAATGTATATATGATACTTACAGAAAGCGTTATGAAGGGATTTCAGGGAGACACCACTCAACAGGGTATATTAGGACGAGTCGCTGTTGGACAGTAACAGTCAACGTCATATTAGGACGTCAGGGAGACACCAACAACCATTGTATATAAGGATGAGTGTCTGTAGGACAAAAGTACAGAGCGTCATATTAGGACGTCAGCGAGACACCAACAACCATTGTATATAAGGATGAATGTCTGTAGGACAAAAGTACAGAGCGTCATATTAGGACGTCAGCGAGACACCAACAACCATTGTATATAAGGATGAGTGTCTGTAGGACAAAAGTACAGCGCGTCATATTAGGACGTCAGCGAGACACCAACAACCAGGGTACATTAGGATGAGTGTTTGTATAATACTGACACGCAGCGTCATATAAGGACGTCAATGAGACACAAAAAGCCAGGGTATCAGTAATTTAGAGATAATAAAAGATTATACAATGAAGGGGTCCGGAGAACACCAAGTCTCAGGGTGGGTATATGAGGAAGGCGGTCTATGGAACACAAACAGCCGGGTCATTAAATGACGGTGTCAAGGAGACACCAACAACCAGGTTACATCTGAACTGGTGCCGTAGGGAACAATAGAACGGTTGCCTCAGAACAGAATCAACATTCAGGGTCAATGCTGGGCATCGTAAAAAAAGACACCAACAGTCAGGGTATATGGGATAGGTAGTATATGGAAGGGTTAATAGAGATTGGTGTCTAGGAGACATCAACTAACAGGTTTCATGAGGACTTACATGTTTGTCTTAGGGAACAACAGAACGAGTGATTTCACGAAAGGAATCTGCATATTTTTATTATCAGGAACCCCTCGTGTCTTTTCTCTGGTATTCGAGTTTCTCGGATGATATCCCTTCTTGGGTTATGGGATATCTCTGAGTCCATTTCCCGTCGATCTGGGTTTTTTTCAGAGTCTCTAATTAAATGCGAAATGTCTCAATACTTAAGTGTTTTAACTGACTCAACAAATAAAATATTGAGTAAGAGCTGTTTGGATATAGCAGGTGGTTCTGCGTTTTCATTAAAGTTACATGATTTATGACTACAACTTAGCTGTTAGCCAATGTCAATAAAGCAAGACATACGCAATATATACACAACTTCACCTGGCCTCTTAGATCCACCGATATTCGCGGAAATTACGTGACCTTTTATTTACAATGTAGATGTACATGTTCTAGATTACGTGGTAATATTTATATATTACCTGGAAGTCATACCTTCTGCACCAGTTGACAGGTAAAATTCTATTTAAAGAAAGTTGTAATTCAGATTTTTTTCTATATTCTAGACCAGTTTGATTATTTTATCATTGTACAAAAATACTGAACCATTGTTTGAAACATATAATAAAGTATTAAAAATTATAAAATTCATATTTTGGAATACATGTACATACTTTCTTCTTATTGACAAAGTCGCTTCTCTGCTTAATTAAACGAACGAGTATTTTTGTTGGGGGCCATTGAAGAAATCTATTTATTTTTGTGTATTGATGTCAGGATTACTTTTTCGTGGCAACAAAAATACGGAAGTCGCCATATCAAAAAGAGACGCAATACAAGCCATGTTAACAGTAGTCATTTTATTCTGAAACTTATACGACTGTGGATTTGCAGTATCAGGATTAACTACTGGGACTGATTGATGAGTTATGATCCTCGCTCGTATTGAAGGAGGTACTAAGGAAGTTCTTTTTAAGTCCTACTATTCTCTAACTATATAGGGCCGTGTACCAAACTACTAGTCTCATTTGCTTAGTTTATATCGACGAGGGTAGCACTCTAAACTTTCTGAATATCCAAGAAAAGGAGTTCTATAAAAGAGGCATTGAGGCCCTTAAACACCGCTGGCAAACGTGTATAGATACTGAAGGGGATTATGTTGAAAAATAATACAATATATCTGGCAAAATTCAAATCCTTCAATATGACGCTTACAACTTATCAATCAGCCCTCGTATGTACATTCATTTAACATCAAATATATTCTCTTAATCACTATGAATAAACCTGCCTCTTTTACTCAAGTATAATATAGGGATGTTTTCCTTATTGATAAAATAAAATATATGTCACAATTTAGAGAAGATTCGTAAATGTGATATGCTGCACATATTTAATGATAATCACATAAAAAAAATTTGGGGGGGGGGGGGGATGGGGGGGGGGGGGGGGGGTCTATATTATGAAAAATGAAAAATGAAAAGTTAACAGTGACGTTAACCGATGAAATAGTGTTGACTATTTATTAAAATACACATTTATTTATTTATGTGATTAATTAAATTTATTGATATATTTATATATTTAAATTCATTTACTGTCTACATGTATGTATTCATGTTCAACTTAACGATGCAAGAACGTATAGTGAAAGTAGAGAAAGATGAATGACACGAGAAAGGTCCTCCTGTGAGAGGACACTGATTGTAATGTATAAACTATGTCTTGTCTGAATAAAAAAAGTTTGAAAAAAGTTTGAATAAAAAAAAAACGGTGTCGTTATACTATATAGAATCTTAGATAATATGTCAAGGTGACGGATTCCACACCGAAGACACGCGTGGGTAGATCATGTGCAATGTCTCATTATCACGTATACCAGGCAGTCGACACTGGGGATTTTCAGTAAATCGAAACCGAAAGTAGAAAGATAACCTTTAACCTATGTAATCTTCATAACCTGATACCAGCTAAGTGATTAAAACATATCAAAGCGAAAAATGATAATAAGTTACATATTATAATAAATAAATGATAATAAATTAATTATGATCAAAATCAGACAAAAGGTTCTCCGACGAGAGAATCCTACAATATAGGGAACTTCTAAACACCTGGACTCAGTTGTTCAAAAGGTGATTAGGTTAATCACTTAGTTAGTGAAAATTTCATTTCTCATTAACTTCAAAATCTATGTCTGTGTATTTCTTGAAATATGCAAGTAGAAACAGTCTAACAGTTTCAAAAGAATTATCAGGTTAGTTTTACCACAAATGATTTGATCAGGATTTTAAATCATTGGTAAACTGTGATTAGACTAAACATTTTTTGAACCACTAGACCCTGGTGGGACATAGTTATAGCATTATTACAAAAGTATGAATTTCCATTTTTTTCACAAATTATCAAAATTATGGGGGTATATGTACACACACAATATTCCTTCACGTGAAGTTCACGTGAAAAAGGCAAAAAAAGTGATATTCCCATGAAAAAATTCACTTGAATTTAATGTAAAATTCACAATTCACATGAAATTCACATGAAAAAATTCACATGAATTTCACGTGAAGGAATATTGCTTGTGTACTTCACATTCAGTAAACATTACATCGATTTACTTTCAAACTATAAATAAACCTGTCACTTTCACTCCAGTATTACATGACGAGTTCGTTCCTTAATGATACACATGTAATGAAAAACATGGTTTGCTTAACAGCTTATTTATTTGTAAGACATTCACATGATACATATCACGTATTATATATAACATTTTCAAAATATTCAAATTTTAAATTTTTTAGTTATCGGTCGGTGTGTTTGACAGTTGAAGGGTAAATCAATATACACAGTATATTGTATATAATGTATGCTTAGGACGAGTAACAAATAATCAGACCGTGAGTAAAATCCACCTGTCCCTATTTAAAATCAGGACAAAGATAAAGAGTGTTCAGTATCACACAGCCATTAGACATCACGGGTATCTAGTTGTCTTGAATTATTTGCTATTTTTCACACTAACCTTTGTTTGTAGATTATTTTAATATCAAACATCAATTAAACTACAATTAACTTCACTTTATTTACATAAACGAGCTCGAATATATCAATAACTAGCGATGATTGTGCCATGTTGTTCAAGACAGCAATACAACTTTCAGTCCTAGCACTTTCAAATAAATGTAATTGGATATCACAAAAGCAATGTATCCACACCAACACGTGACCTGTTTCATCTATCCCCTCCAGAGCTGGTTGTTTTAAACGGCTGTGTATTTGAATTATATAAAATATGACTGAACTTGTTTAATGTATTGTTGTAAGTATCATTGTCAATGGTGTACGACTAACCATAAAAATAATTAATTATAAATAGAACGTAATAATATCGACAATTTTTTTTCTTCTAATTATCTTTTGTTGTTGTTTTTTGCTGTTTTTTTTTTTTTTTTTTGCTTTTTATTTGTTCTGTAATCATAAATAGTGATTGACAGATGAACGGCAGCCCGGGCATTGGTATAAAGATCCTAGTTAATATGTCAAGGTCAAGCATTCCACACAGTAGACACACGTGTATACCACACAATAGCTAATCATATAGGCGAGTCGACAATGGGGATTTTCAGTAAATCAAAACCGAAAGTAGAAATATAACCCTGAACCTACGTAAATGCATAAGTATTACTTAATAAAGCATGATCATATCATATTTTTCTCGCCCAGGTTCAAACTTTAAATACTTCAGTTGAAGTATCCTGTTGGTGTATCTACCTGAATACAATTGTTTTGCATTTGACCTTTTAGGTCCGACCTATATCACTGAGTCGTCATGCATTTTATAGTACAATGATAACTCGTAATTGAACAATTGATATTTACAATGATGCCATTGTTCAGTTTCATTATATCTGTATGTGGTTTTATACATATCTTGTTCTAGTAGTAATCTATAGGTCTTACCTAGAATTCATATCTTGCATACTAGTTGACAGGTACGATTCTATTGAAGTTTAATACAGTGAGTTGATTTCCGTGTCAATATGATAAAATGATCTGTTTTAGCAGTTTATCTATATTCCGTCCTTTTATCAAGACAATACAATTACAAACGATGACATACAGATATAGAATATGGAACAGTTTCACAAAATAATTAGATAAACAATGAACAACATTGTTATGCTCGATGCCTATTGTTATTAATTATAAACCATGTTAGGTGAAGTACGGGTGGCAAATTTATTTTAATGGGTCTTTAAATGAATTATGAAAAATATGTGAGGAACACATCAAAACCGATTATGAGTTGGCAATGATGAGACACCAGGAAGTGAAATATTATAAAGATAAAAAAAAAAGAGAGAAATTATCTTTTATTTCAGAAAACAAACAAATGATTATATAATTTCTACTTGGCTCAAGACTGAAGCATTTCTTCCGTTACTATGGTAACGGGTAAAGCCGATATCATTTGTAACACCTGATATCGTTCATGACGAAACGGTCCATGAACTATCAGAACGGCCCTTGGCTTCAAAAAGTTTCCATAAACTAACAGAAAGGTCCATGACCTTACAAAGCGTTAATGGATTTTCAGAAAAGTCCATGGAGCTGTAAATCGTCCATGAACTTTCAAAAAGGTCCATGGACCGGCAAATCGTCCATGAACTAACGGAACAGCACATAGCCTTAAATTGTCCATGAACTATCAGAACGGCGCATGGCCTTGCACATCGTCCATAATATATCGGAACGGTACACATCGTTACAAAGTGTACATGAACGTTCAAGGTCCATGCTCTTAAAAACGGCCAATCAACTGTGAGTTTGGGTATGCCACCATAAAGGACTGACGATAAACAAGTCTTGCCTTCGAGCTGACAGGGAGGTCCATGGATAGCCCTGAACCGTCATGAAATGTCGGAATAGTTCATAACCAATCAGAAGCCAGGAAAGTATTTACGGTATCATACATGGCTAGTCAGTCATGCTCATTTGCTTACCAGATTAAGTAACAATCATAAGGTATTAGAGCCATGCAGGTATCAACCAAACTCGCATACTATTTCCTTTGCAAATACACATCAAGCGTTATAACATCGCATTTCATTATAATATATACCCGACTTACATACCAATATAATTTACACTCTCTTGTATACAATAGTGAAACCGCTGATGAAGACAACGATGTAATAAGAAAAACAGTCTTGTCTTTTTTGTTTCCTACGTGGTTTCCTAATGTAACACATCAACTAAAATAATAAATTACACGGTTCAATCAAATGAAGATGTAGTCATACGACACCGGTATACTTACACCATAGGCCACTTTACGACAGATGCAATTAAGTGTCATACGGGTTATTTTTTATATGATCAAACATCTGCCCTACATCAGTGGCCGTCTCTGATAGTACGCACTACATTACCGTTTCAATGCATCAGATGTAATAATAGTAAAAATACTATGGGGAGATGTGACGTTAACCGGGAAAAATCACATAGCCCAGGTATCATCATATATCCTAGGTAACATGACGTCTCCCAGGTAACATCACAACCCCAGATACAATTATATATCAAGGGTAACACCACACATCCAGGTAACATCATACCTCAAGGGTAACATTACATCTCCCAGGTAACATTACATCTCCCAGGTACATAACATCTCCCAGGTAACATTACATCTCCCAGGTACATAACATCTCCCAGATAACATAACATCTCCCAGGTAACATCACATCTACCAGGTAAATCCCCCCACCCCAACCCACCCCCAACCCCCAGGTAACATGTTATCTCCTAGGTAACGTAACATCTCCCAGGTAACACGTTAACTCCTAGGTAACATCACCTCTCCCAGGTAACACCCCCATCACCCACCCACACCCCAAGGTAACATCATATCTCCTACATGTAGGTAACGTAACATATCCCAGGGAACATCACGTCTCCCAGGTAACATCACGTCTCCCAGGGAACATCACGTCTCCCAGGTAACATCACGTCTCCCAGGTAACATCCCCCCAGGTAACATCTGATCTCCTAGGTAACGTAACATCTCCCAGGGAACATCTCATCTCCAAGGTAACATCACATATCCAGGGAACATTTAGGAGGGGGCCATGAGGACCCTGGCCTACAATTTCCCCAAATGACCCATTAAAATGATATAACAGATATTTCTTTTGCTTTAAAATGACCCATCCATTCGGTAACACAAAATAATCTCTCCATCTCCTATGTAACAGTACACTTCACTGCCTACACTAGATACCATTGACAGATAAAATGACATATAATCACAAAATAGGTTTCTCCTGCAGATTTCAAATTGTTACAAAAAAATGCAAATTATCACAGACAATTTTTAAACTGTTCTGGGAATTCTGCAAACTTAAGAGACAGAGGTTCAATCTTGGTCCATTTCCAACATATAGCAGTGAATCGATTTAGTCCAGTACCTATAAGTAAAACTCCCAGCTTCAGTACCTCATATACTGAAATATCAGTTCATACAGGCAATTTTAGCGAGATAACAAACTTGTGCCATCTTATCACTATAATGTCATGCATCTTATCACTGCGTCACAGGATATGACGTCATCCGACGTTTGAACTGAATCTCTTCATAAAATGAAACAAATCTTTTATTGTCAATGTTACAATGGCAGTGCGGCCATCCTACCCTAGTCTTCGTGAAATCATCGTGATGCAAGATGACCTATTGACCCCCTGGTAACCTGGTTACGAGCTGCACGAGCGACCGGTCTTTCATGCCAAGGTCGGCAATAGTTTTGTGGTCGGTCTTTGCGTCGCCAGGTCGGTACGTTTTGCCGGCGTAGACGACCTGCAGGTACTGTTTTTCTACACCACGGCGGTCCGAGATCTTCTGGAACAGTGAAGACATGCTCTCACCCTGCAAGAGAGACACACAGCATATTACCCAACATGTCATTAAAAGATTACAGTCAAATAATCTGTCTCTCTAACTTTTCAATTTTCAAAATCCCTGGAGGCGAGGTTAGTCAAGGTGCATAACGGCCCATCAACACTATCAAGGTCATTGGACTAAAAAGTGATTGAAACATCAGCAAAATAGGCAAGAGACGAAATGACAAAAAAAAGAAACATATAAATATGTAAATATCCGAGGCTGATGATAAGTTGTCAGCCTGGTATTGAACGAGGCATTCAAGGTTGTTCTTTTTAAGTCCTACTATTCTGTGACTATATATCTCTTTATATTGGATTTGCTGTTATTAGCAAATAGAAATGGCATGTTGAAACAACATTACAAGGTATCAATATAACAGTATAAATATAATTGACAGTGATAAATCAAAGGCCCGAGTCCTGTACTTATATAAGTTCGATGAAACATACAGAATATCTGGAAATACAAACTGGAAAAAATTTGTTTTACTTAAAATGTACTTATCTTCCTGTAATGCATGGAATTTAAATGAAATCGTAATCGTAGTTCTAAATACAAATAAATCAAGCCAGGACATATATGAATCAATACAGATTGACAAGTAACATAAATAGATAAATTAGATAAATAGATGTTTTGTAGACATATCGGCCTAACAAGAACTTTACACTGAATTGAGGTCAAGGTCAGTGTAACATATAGGCATTGCAATAAACATAGGCTTTATGCGGTGTAAATATACTGCAAGGCAGGCCAATATGTCTTTAACGGTTTAGTTATGGCTCGGACAACAAATCATAGGGATACAATTTGTCTCCCTTTATTCGGAGGAGAGAAACAGTTGATATGAAACAATTGTTATGCTGGAACGTGAAATCTGTGCTCAAAAGTTTCTTTTCAAACTCGCTTAAATCATTAAATAGTAGTTTGAAAGAAAAGCCTTGATACTTAATATTATATCTCGTATGAAGATTTTCCAAAACTTCCGTCAAATCATTAGTTTTGATATTGTTAAGAAATCAGATTCATCCCCAAAATGATTTGAGTCTGAAAACACGAAATGTGTCTTTGAGCATGAGTAAGGTTTCGTGAATACGAGCGCAGGTGAAAGTGAAGGGCTCTAAAATAGATTTTACCTCTTATAGCTCAATTTCGAAAAAAAAGTTACATATGTTACATATATCAATTGTTCCTTAAGCAACAAATAAATTTCGAAACAAAGGTTACATATGTGGATCTAAAAAAAACAGGCCTTATTGAACTGTAAAATCATGTGGACCACGAACTTTAGCAACATCTGATAAAAACAATCAGCTTACCGGTTCGGCATCAATTAGCTGTGTCTTGCCGTCTGTACCAGCTTGCACCATAATTTGCATAGGCATTTTGTCTGTAAATCTGTTTGTGGTAATTTGTTATCGATGTGTCCTCTGTGAGTGTTACACCTCGCAGTGCAGTGATAGGCGCTTGGGATTTCCCGAGTAACTCTTAAAATGAAAGTAGAGTAACCTTTTGTTATTTGATAAACAATTTCATTTGTAAATATGAGGCAGGTATGTTTCATTGATAACATATCAGTAATTGACATCTAGATACTACTCACACATATTTCTTACGACATTGTATAATATCAAATCCACACAACAGTTATCATTAGCCTAAATATGCCACTACTAGACGATAACGTCATTATGGTAGCATATTTCTGCCATCGAGTTACCGCCTTACGACTTAAACATGTCGACATATTTCTGAGAAGATGTCGACATCATCAAAAAATATGCCGACATTAACCGAAACAATATGTCGATTTCATAGTTTAATTACTGAAATAATGTTGCCGTGATAATTATCTAGTAAGTCGATGACAGATAGGGACACCGTTCGATATTAAGCCGAGTTTCCGACTTCCTAGATAATTATCACGGCGTTATTATCTCGGCAATTAAGCTAATACGTCGAAATTATTATTCGAATTATGTTGACAATTTTTTTTATGATGCTGACATTTTCTCGGCAATTTGTCAACATCTTTATGTCGTAAGCCGACAAATCGATGGCAGAAATATGTCACCATACATCATAACTTCCTTGTCCATTTTCATTCTACTTTCGGTTTCTATTCTAAGAATATAAAGTCAGTGATAAAGAAATTCCTGAAAGACAATCGATAATGGAAATTTGAGTATGGAATCATAAAAATATAAAACACCATCTATAAAAATAGACCTCTCCGTCCGGCCACGTTTAATGAGTTATTTTGTATGACTAGTACCAACAGGTTTTGTGTATCATAAAGTTTTATCAATATTAAATCTAAATATAACAACTGACATTCCGCAATCCTGGTGGACTAAAAATAGCTTAATCTTAGTCGATCCTTACGAAACTTTAGTTTATAGTTTACAGTCATTTAAATCCTTTGAATTAAACCTGATTTTCTTGAAAGTGAAAATGCTACACTGAAGTTCCTTGAACTTCATTTTTATGAGGACGTTAGCCCCTGAATCAACCCAAAACCAACTTTGACCAAACAATATAACTCAAATGGATTTATTGTTGATGAAAACAATTCATTAATTTCATTTAAATATACTTATCCCCATTCTTGTATTACACTCAGGCATCGATCTCTACTGTAGCATGTATCGTGCACAAGAATATAGATATCTCCGGACTTAACCTGATGTTTGATGTGATACGTGTATACAATTTTAAACAACACGCCTTGGAATCCATTACACACACAAACTTTATAAACTTTAATATCGGAGAGTTCCAATACAATCAATATACAAGTAATAGGCTCGTACGAGTTTGTCCCTTCACAAAGCTTCATACTAAATCTATAACAGTGTATCTGTCATCTGCGTGAAAGGGCGGGTTTTATTTGCTTCACATTAGCATGGTCTGGAACCTTTACAATAATGTCCAGCGAATATATGATCTTACAATTTTATGAATGTTAGACTCCAGCATTTCCATGATACATATGTATTTCTTTTAAATTCCTCTTTCGCTTCTCCTGAATTTGAAGAGTTCTGAGGTGGGCTGTCACTATAATTATATGCTGTATGTCAGTGATAAGGAAGTATCGGGTATATACTGCTAACACTTATACATTAATGTATTACACCTATGTTTAGTTTAAAACATACCAGGACTGCGAATTTCCATCACAGAATAAAAACAGTAAGGCCATGAAATCTAATATCTTTTATACAGTGAAGCCTGGCTTTACCGACCCTGTATCGGGACCAAGTTAATGTGTCGGATATGACAGTATGTCGGTAAGGTCAGTGTGGGCATTGGAGGAGCATATCGCCGTTCTGTTGGATATTGTCGGATTATCAAGTGTTCGGTTAAGTCAGTGATCGGAAAAGTCAGTTGTCGGTAAAGACAGGTTTCACTGTACTGCATGTGTATTTCTTCATCTGACTTCTATACAAATAATGGATCTTCAGGACTGATAATGAGTCAATTCTCAATTGAAATCATTTCATATTTAAACAAAGTTCATAAAATTTGTAATTTACTCCTGAAAATATCTTTCTCAATTCACCAATTTTTTCCCGAAATTAGGCGAAAATGCCCATCTCAAACCTGCGATAAAAAGCCCTGAAATTATGTTACCATAAGCATGATGTTAAGTTATTGTTTCGACTGTTTTAACTGTTTATAAATATCATATATAATTCACAAGTAAAGCTAGAATAATGTCCGTTAAGTTATACATTTAACACTGACATACTGACATGAAAGTTGAATAGACAAATCGATATGGGCACATTATCATTGCTAAGTCATGTTATACCAGCTACCCGTACAAGACATTCCATATATGTTTGACAGAAGTACTTAGCATTACGTATATATTATTCTGAAATGTAGCCCTCACACATATAGTAAAACTGTTAAGTGTCACGTACATACACTTGTATATATACCACGTGACGTGATTCCACCTTTGACGTGTAACAAGAATCACGTATTACACAATTTGTAATGACATCATACAGCTGTACAATTTATTGTCATCAAACAGCTGTGTACAATTTATTTTCATCATACAGCTGTGTAACATTTAATGTCATCATACAGCTGTGTACAATTTATAGTCATCATACAGCTGTGTACAATTTATTGTCATCATACAGCTGTGTAACATTTAATGTCATTATACAGCTGTGTACAATTTATTGTCATCATACAGCTGTGTAACATTTAATGTCATCATACAGCTGTGTACAATTTATTGTCATCATACAGCTGTGTAACATTTAATGTCATTATACAGCTGTGTACAATTTATTGTCATCATACAGCTGTGTAACATTTAATGTCATCATACAGCTGTGTACAATTAATTGTCATCATACAGCTGTGTACAATTTATTGTCATCATACAGCTGTGTAACATTTAATGTCATTATACAGCTGTGTACAATTTATTGTCATCATACAGCTGTGTAACATTTAATGTCATCATACAGCTGTGTACAATTTATTGTCATCATACAGCTGTGTAACATTTAATGTCATTATACAGCTGTGTACAATTTATTGTCATCATACAGCTGTGTAACATTTAATGTCATTATACAGCTGTGTACAATTAATTGTCATCACACAGCTGTGTATAATTTAATGTCATCATACAGCTGTGTACAATTATACGTCACCATAAAGTTGTGTACAATTAATGTCATCATACAGCTGTGTACAATGTAATGACATCATACAGCTATCAAACGTCATACAGCTTTTTTCCATCTGCATTGTATTATATAACACATGCTAGATGCACCGCGTGACGTAGTATAATTTGACTACCCGTATGTAACACTCGCGTGCGTCTTATAACGGAAGTATAACACATGCGCAAATGATCTCTATATACCATACATATCCTACTACTAATAATGATATCTTATCCTGTTGTATAAACAGTTTACTTTGTAAATTACATTTCAAGTTGAAATATTTCATACTCACATGGATTTCAGATATTGTGTTGGATTTCGGATGTTATGTAGGGTTTCAGATATTGCGCTGGATTTCGGATGTTATGTTGCTTGTCCACCGTCTGGGAATGTCTACACGTACACACAATGTCTATAATTAAACCCGTGTGTCACACATCTAAAACGAAACCAAAACAGTCACAGCATTACGCTCATTGTGCAATACAAACTGAAAACGAAAGTTGGATTTTCCGAAATTTCATTTGTCTCCAATTTACCTATCATTCTTTGATAGAATCGAAATTGAAAGTAATTTTATTTTTCAAAATCATGCAATGCGAATACGTGAAGGTCTGGATTTGATTTATTTTAAATAAAATTCAAAACAGGTTAACGAAAATAATTTAAATAGTGGATTTAAAAGTTGTATTATGTTATTTATAAAGCTATCTATCTCTATTTGATTCAACAAGTACCAGATTTTTCAGAAGGGGATATTTAAGTTTATTCAGTTCTATTAACAGCCAGGGTCATTTAAGGACGTGCCAGGTTTTGGAGGTAGAGGAAAGCCGGAGCACCCGGACAAAAAAACACCGGCCTACCGTCAGAACCAAGCAAATACCCCATGTAGGTTTTGACCTCGCAACCCAGAGGTGGAGGGCTAGTGATAAAGTGTAGGGACACCTTAAACACTATGCCACCGCGGCCCCAGAAAGGGGGGGGGGGGGGGGGGGGGGGGGCTATCTACAATATATAATACTTTATGCACCAGGCTAGTTTATGCCAGAGTTACATAAATACTTAAGGAAAGTGTTAAAAATTTACTATACCAAATTGATGGCATATCATTTTGGAGATTATTTATTGCACTTTAAACAGATCTAACGGTTACAGTGTTGTTGTTGGTGGTTTTTGTTTATTGTTGTTGCTGTTGTGGGTTGTTGTTGTGGGTTGTTGTTGTTGTTGTTCCTATGTAGCCTCGTGGTATGTCTTTGGCAAAACAATGAATATCTAAAATATCTTCGTCTTACAATCAATACTTAACTGCGATTCTATTTTTATTTTTTTTCAAAAGTTCCCTTTTAATTGAATACGAACAATAATTATATGAATTTGGAGAATGAGGCCGATATGGACATGCTTACTGTTGACTTCATTTTCCCGTGACAAAAATCATTTCCGCGAAAAAAAGTAATCGTCACATATTATTTTGGAGCCTATGAAATCGAATTTTATGACCGATTATGTAATTTTTTTAAGCAGCATTATTTACCGTTACAAAATGGCAATTTACTTATGTAATGACAAATTCTTTTTGATCATTCTTATCATTATTTAATAACAAATAACAATAGAAATAAAAAGACAATTAACTTACTGCTCTTCACTGTATGGTTATCACCGGGGATGTTCCGTCACAGCTCTAGATGATATACAGGTACAATATAGCAGTAATACTGATAAGTCTGTTGATAGATCAGTCGGCCAGGTTTTCCAGAAAGATCTATAAATAGTTTTAAAATTTCCGTCTGTTATAAATAGATCCGATGACGTCATTTTTTTCTAAGTAAACGAAGCAACCAAAAGTAGAAAAACCTAGCACCAATAAATGTCGCACGAGTTGTTATTTATAGAAAAATAAAATAAAATAGATGTTATATTTTCAGTTCAGAAGCTTTATATGATCTACATTCTTACTTTAGCTTACTTCAATTTTAATCAGTTCAACTTAAACGCTGATAACGACAATATACATTGCACAAAAGTATTGATTTTCTGTAATAAAGTATTATTGTCCAATCATATATATAAATAGAAATACCTGTCCTAGTAAGTACTTTCTTTTTTCGTTGATAAAGTATAAGATTGAATTGGCCTAATACGGAATAACCTAGATCGATATCAACAGTGAAAACCCTTAAAATGTTAATTTCCATTCGGTGTATTTATAAAACGGATGAAATGTTTGTATCCAAAATTAGCAACACGTAGCGCACATGTCACAGGGAAAATGCCAAATATGGAAGCATTGACACAAAAGGTCAATCGTAACCGGATTTCAGCTAATCTGTCAAGTTTTCATATCCACAATGATGCAATGCTTACGTTTGAACGGGTGGCAAAGGAGATAGTCATGGATATCTTTTTATGACTTTTTGAAATAAGTTTAATTTAATTTAATTAGATTAATTTAATTAGATCTTAATTCAATTTACATATGTTTCTAATGTTAGGTAATAGGATTTTTCGGATATATCTCTTGGTTTCTGTACAGAATTCACGGATCTTTGTGCACCTATCTCTGTGTAAGTATGACATTTATTGCGCTTTGTAGTAAATCTGTTCATCATATTTATTTTCTCATCATACAGAATGCTTTCATGACTAGTAAGTCTTGCATGTTTTCTTTGACCTTTCCAACCTCTCACGACTATTTTTACAATACTATACGAAAAACAGAGCCATCAAAATAGCGATCACCCTTGCGAAATATTAGTTCTTTTAATTTTTAGGTTAAGATTATTTCTATTTACTCATTCAGAAAAAGTGATCAGGGCTCTGGTTTGTTTACAGATAGGATTTAAAATTGTTTTTGAAAAAGAGGATCTGTTTTGTTTATTCTACAATGGAAACAACAAAGTTATGACCAAATATATTTCACTACAATCGAATCTAGATGCTGTACCACATTCTTTGAAACAGATTTTTTTTCTGAAGTGAATGTTTGGAATAGAATTATCTGGTATGAAACGGAGAGCCATTTAATGTTTGTATGTACTCTAATTATAGTTGTGAGGATTAACTAGTTAAAGAATTTACGCAAAAATATTTCATGACAAATTTGAAAAATAAAATATATTTTACTTTCGACTTTATCGAAGAAGGACAATGGAGAATTTGAAACGGACTATAAAAGTTCCTATTATAATTATTAAAGATGCAGTGTCGCAATTTTGTTGTGCAGTTTCCACAAAATAACATTATTGCTTCTTTAAAACACTCTGCACAAGATTATTATTATATATATATATAATATTCTTTGCCGGAAACTTTGCTATTGCAAATATGTTTTGATGCAAATACGTTTTGATAGGAAATTCAGAAATTCAGAAATTTAGAAACCAATTCTTACTGTTTCATAATTGTTACTGTACGGTGCAAGGTTCTTGTTATAAATGTATCTATTTATATCCGGGTATGTGACACGTAATTCGTTTCCATGAATAGTAAAAATAGATCACGCGCTTTCCAGGAATTTCAGTAAAGCAAAATGTATGGTTGTGAGTATTTTGTTTTATCGATTTCACCACATGCTCCAGAGTCAAGCCTGTTGTATGAACAGTTTTTAGAATATGGCGTATTTTCATTATATTCTCTGCGTCGTTGATGTTTGTTTAATTCTTTTTTAAATAGTGATGGTATAAGATATTAAATGTTTGTATTCATTTGTTGCTTTGTCACGACATATGATTGGACATTTCCATAGGTAGAACACCAAAGCAGTAGAGTCAGTAACATCATTGTCAATATCAGTACATAGAATAATTAGGGTCAGTTATGTCATCGCCAATATTCGTACATAGAATAATTAGGGTCAGTTATGTCATCGCCAATATTCGTACATAGAATAATTAGGGTCAGTTATGTCATTGCCAATATCCGTACATAGAATAATTAGGGTCGTTTATGTCATTGCCAATATCCGTACATAGAATAATTAGGGTCGTTTATGTCATTGTCAATATCCGGACATAGAATAATTAGGGTCATTTATGTCATTGTCAATATCAGTACATAGAATAATTAGGGTCATTTATGTCATTGCCAATATCCGGACATAGAATAATTAGGGTCATTTATGTCATTGCCAATATCCGGACATAGAATAATTAGGGTCAATTATGTCATTGCCAATATCCGTACATAGACTAATTAGGGTCAGTTATGTCATTGCCAATATCCGGACATAGAATAATTAGGGTCAGTTATGTCATTGCCAATATCCGTACATAGACTAATTAGGGTCAGTTATGTCATTGCCAATATCCGGACATAGAATAATTAGGGTCAATTATGTCATTGCCAATATCCGTACATAGAATAATTAGGGTTAGCTATGTCATTGCCAATATCCGTACATAGAATAATTAAGGTCATTTATGTCATTGTCAATATCCGTACATAGAAACACAGTTAAGTCGAAATTTTAGTTGGTCCCGCCCACTTCAACTTATCATATTTTTAATGTACAAAACATTCTATAAGGAAAGTAATGGAATTCGTGCTGTAATTTTATATTGTTTTCATACATCAAGAAACGTCAAACGAAATAAATGTATTTAACTGATATAGTGATGACATGCTAAATTTTAGCTTTGTGATAGTCGTTTTGGTGCAGATAAACATCTTATATTTGGTATTATATTACCATTGAAGGGCGAACACACTGCAGTATATCTCATCTCCCTTAAAGGGACCCGATCGGCAGTCAGGTGTTCACCTCGTAACTGAAGTGTTGTAGCATTTAAGGGTTTCCCGTTCAATTTTAAGATTTAAAAGAAATTTTAAAAAATCGTTCCGTGCTAATGCATATGTGACAATTAAGGTATCATTATGTAAACGATGCGATTGCCTTTGGGAGATGTGGTGATATTAAGATAAAATTAACCGTTTGCTATGTACATCCCCGATGTTATGTTGGATTTAAGATGTTGTGTTGGATATCGGGTATTATGTCGGATTTCAGATGTTGTGTTGGATTTCGGATGTTATGTAGGATTTCAGATATTGTGTTATGTTGCTTGTCCACCGTTTGGTAATGTCTACACATACACACAATGTCTATAATTGGACTGTTTGTGACACATTTAAAATGAAACCAAAACAGTCACAGTATACCACTCATTGTATTGTGCAATGGAAACTGAAAACGAAAGTTGGATTTTCCAAAATATGATTTGTCTCCATTAAAAAAATAGATTTACATGCAATTCATCGAAAGTAAACGTCATTTTCTTTTTCAAAATCATTGCGAATACGCGATGGTCTGGATTTGTGATTTATCAAGTAAACATGGGTTAACGAAAATGTTTACATAGTGTGGAATAATTCATTTTTGATGATGCACTTGTACTATGTTATCAGTTTCTATTTGATACTAGAAATACTAGATCTTCCAGGAGAACAAACACTTTAAGATTTTTATCAGGTCTGGAGACCTCCAATAAAATATAAATCTAAAGGGAGACCGGTATAGTTTACTGTCGACTTCGTTTGCTAGTGTGAAAAAACCTAATCGTCAAACATACAAGTAAATTGGAAGTTATGCCAAATAGAATATCTTTTAACGCAGATAACCTAAATTATTCGATAGGCATTGTCTATTACAAACTGCCAATTTACAGTTTATTGTGTTATTGTCTATGTATGTTGTGTTGAAATGAAGATATAATTGCTTAAAATGATTTCCGACCAAGTCCACGTTTATTAGAGTCCATATCAATTTAATACATGATATTTTCATTTCTCAAATAAATGTTATAATATATGTTTATTAAAAGCATTATGTGAGCAACAAGCAATATCGCATTATTACATGTTTAATGACCAGCTTTCTCTGAATGTGTGTACGTTATGTACACGCTACAACATTAAAAATCGATGAACAAGACGACACATCAGGACATACGGCTGATACCGGTATGCTAGTTAAAACAGTAGAAATCTAGAGTATTTATAAATAAAACCAAGACTTTTACAGTGTCTTATCACTACATTGCAAATAACAGCAAAAAACAAACAAACAAACTAAACCTACTTCCTACTGAGTCATCTAAACTTGTCTTTATATCTTAATGTGAAACTCAACATTCGGTAAATAAAACATATATATCAATACACTACCTGTAGAGGGTGCGTACTTACCTATTTTTCGTGGGCGGTCGGGTGGCACAGTTGTCATTCACCTAGACAGCCAGTTTCTATTCCCCGATCTGACTTACCGGTACACCTGGCCGGCCACGTGGGTTCCAAGGGTACTCAGTTTACCTTCCACAGTAAGTCCCCTCCTGCGCTTCCATCCGGGCCAAGAAAAGAGTCGTAAATATAAATTATTGCATTTAATTAAAAAAAGAGTATTAATATAAATTATTGCATTTGATTAAAAAAAGAGTGGTTAATATGAATTATTGCATTTGATTTAAAATGAAACAAATTGCATTTTTACCAACTTTTATCTACCAAACTACATAGAATCGATCTTTTGTATGATATGAATATTTGTGATCAGTAAATTTATCATGTTTATTATTTTACAAAATTTGGAAAACGCTTTGATGGTGGGAAATAAATAATATTTGAATTACATTTGTAGCATATCTTACAGTGGCAAACGGCTTACGGCTGCTGTAATTCTTCTCTTTGTTTTAATTTTCTTTTTTTGTCATTTTCATTTGTTATTGTATTAATGACGAATGCTATCAATAACAAATTAATTTGCAGCTCCAATATGGATACATCTGAAAAACTCTACGACGAGAAAGGTATTTTGAATTGCCCATTCTGTTCCTTAAAACTGAAGGATCCCAAGGAACTGAAATGTCGATGTGTCCTATGTTATCAATGTATTGATAAGCACTTCAAATCCCCAACACAAGATAATGTAAAATGTCCCGGATGTGACACGCCTTCAGAAAATCCACCAGAAATCAAAGATATTTCTCCCCTGCTTGAAAAGTTGTTACAAGCAAATTCAGGTTCTCGACACGCGTGTGAATCGCCCGGATGTAATAACAATGTACGTTTTCCCTACATGTGCGTCAAGTGCCAATTGCATCTGTGCAAGAACTGTAAAAGACTCGTGTGTCCCGGTGTCGTCAAGGACATCGAAACCACATGTGAACACGAGGCCTGTCCGTTCGAAAATATCTCTCCAGAACTATCGCGCATTATCAGCATGAAAAAACAAAACTCGTGTAAGGATCATGAGAGAGATCTCGTTTACTACTGCGAGAAATGTCACGTGTGCATATGTGAGCTCTGTAAACTAGACATCCATCCTCACCACCATTATGTCGATATCAACAAGAAATCTGACTCCTATCTCATCATGCTGCTGGAACAATGTCACGCGCTTACTAAGAAGTTGGAAGAAAATGAAGCCGCGTTGCGGATTTACCAAGATATCGTTACCTGCGACGCGATTCCCGATATTGTCAGTTTGGAGAAGTGTAAATCTAAGGTCAGCTGGTTCAAACAAAAGGTTGAGAAGTGTGACTGTCTAATAAGAAATATTACCCAACTTAAGATATTTAGGTCCGCAAAAGCGATTTTGAAAATCGGTAAGGATATACAAGAGGATATTTCGGAACAACTTAAACTGTCTCCCTTAAATGATCTTCGCGTCGTTTCTGAGTGGTGGCGTGAAATTGAAAACAAAGTAAATGTGTCGGAATCAGCAGAGCAGAACACGAGTATAATGGATTACACGACTACGGCTGATGATGAAAAATCAACAGAAATCAATGAAAAACAAAGGATGGAAATGGCCAGTAGTTTTGAGGTCATTTCAGTTGATAGCCAGGAAGACAAAGGTCCAAGCAAAGAAGATCACAAAAAGCCACCAAAGGTGTTGGCGCAAATAGCCATAGAAAAACAAAGAACTATACTTACAAGGTCGAAGACGGATAAGGCTGGCCAGGACATAGTCACTGATGAAAAGGCTTCAACAAGTGGTCTGAAAGGCAAATCATCACCTCATGATCAGGTAACCGCCATTCCTGATGAGGAGTTCCCAGTAACAAGAACAAAAACAAGTATGAAACGAACAATAAAGACAAGATCTTATACATCTGGGACTAATGATGACTACAGTCAAAGACCCGGAAGTGGAAAGGCAAAGCGTCCCAGACTGACATCGTGCGTGGAAGGTTCCTTGACAGGTAGGGAACAGGAAATGAAGAGTAGATTTTATTATTTACCCGATTTTATTACCAGTTCCTTACTTTAAATGATTTTTGTTAAATTCAAACTCAAGGTACTATTTTTTTGGTATGACTGTAGTATTTTAATGTGAGTCGGTAATGTGCCAATCGTTATCTTTTGATTGTTTTCTGTATCACAGTTAAAATAGTACGTTCATGGGATTTTTTTCTGTCTTCTCAATGTTTCGAATTTATGCTTCTTTCGCTAAAGCATTTTGATAACTTAATACATAGCTATTGAGATGTACGTTCATCACAAAATCTACTTAATATAGGGGCATCTATTTTACTCAATTTTTATTATGATTTAAACTGCAGGTTCCGAAGGGGATTTCAAGCGTCTCAGTTCAACGACCACCATGCACGCAAGTTTTTCACTTGTAAGATTTTCATATAATTTCCAAACAATTCGATATATGAACTAATTGCATAAGTTGCACGATCGCTGCAAAGTTATAATTTTTTGTAGTTGCATAGTTGTTTTTTTTTCAATTGAACAAAATTAAGAAGTTGTAAAAAGTATATGAACTATGCTCAAAATGTATAAAATATTTAACCAATGATTATTTTTTAAAGAAAAGCACAGTCGATGAGGCTAAACTCGCTATTGCTGAAGTCATTGGAACGGACAAAGAACACCTTGACATAGTTGACAGTGGGCGTGCTTTGGAGGGAACTAAACTGGTGAGGGACATACAGCGCCCTCTACAGGTTGTCATACATAACGTCAACAGACATGTGCCGGTAACCCTCAGAACTTCCGCCCCAGACATGGTGGATCCCGAGGAAGAGGGTCCACGAGTTGAAATGTCTTGTGGCCATGCAATCAGTAAGTTTATTGGGATGTGTATATCAGTATCTTCAACGTCTCATCCATTTTTCTACTATGTTTCTTTGTTGGCTCGGTGGCACAGTAGTACCACACTCGCTATCACATAGACGATCTTTGTTCAATTTCTCAACTGGACTTGAAACGTATAGAGGCACGTGGATACTCTTGTTTCCACCAACAATACAACCCCTCGTCCGTTTTCCATCTGGACCAATGCGAGTGATTAGTATCGGTTGATATGACTTGTTCTATATATTTCAAAAAAATGAATTAAATATATAATTAAATACATTCACTTTATTTTGAATACTTATTAATCAATGAAGATTAAGTCAACGCATAGGACATTAATTCTCGAATTCCACAATGCAGACATTTGCATCAAGGAAATAGAAGGAAGAAAGCACCGATATAAAACACCAAATGGTTACCCTATACATATTTCACTCACTTTTTCAGCTCCTGAAAATTTGTACAGATACTGCTTGAACCAAATCACAACTCCGAAATCATCTTTTCTGTGCTTTGCTGAGAGTGGCCAAGACGGCGGACGTTGTGACAAGGAATGGCTATTCGAGGAAATAGCCAAGAAAGCAGGTCTATCTTATGACGAACGTGTTCTTTTCGAATCGCTCATCAACCGGAAGAGGATGAATCATTCTCCAGAAGTACTCGTATGTCCCAACTGTCGCCGTATATGCAATACGCAGAACACCAAAAACGCATGCGTAAAGTGCATCCACTGTCAGAAAGCTGGGAAGACACAGTTCAGGTTTTGTTGCTATTGTTTAGAGAAGTGGACACCAAAGCATACATGCAAGAAAATCACAGCACAAGAAACGCTTAATAACTGTGATAGAAAAACAATAGTAAATGTAGCCAATTGTCCTTCAATTCGCGCATGCCCAGAATGTCACACCTTGATACAACACTCCGAGGGTTGTAAACACATGAGGTGTGTCAACTGTTTCTGTACTTTCTGTTTCATCTGTCTCTGTGTGAGGGGTGACGACGGCTTCGAGTGTGGTTCGTTTGATGCAGTTTGTAAGACGGCGCCAATTCAAAGTGTGGCTTAAATTAACAGCAAAAAAGAAAGAGTGCGATGACGACCATTTAACTGTTAAATGAGTCCAGGACAAAATGTACAGTTGGCCATAATTAAACAAAGAATACTTTACTAAAAAAAAAAAAAAAATAAAAAAATTAACAAAAAACAACAAAAAACAACAAAAAAATATTTTTATAAAAAACAAAAAAACAAACAAAAAAAAACAAAAAAAAAGAAAATGCATGAGATATTATTTTCCCTTGATACCTTTTTTTACAAGGTCTACTAGAAGATCTATATCAAATGGAATTTATTTCACCAGTTTAATGATTTGATATGCCACGAGCCTTAAATTACATAATTGGTTAATCTAAAGTGATAACTATAAAGTTCTTAACATGACAATTTTGTTGTTTGCCTATAGAAGGTCACGAAATCTTGTGATTTGGAATAACCGTCATTGACCCTTAATATATAAAATTGGATTTGAACTAACCTTGCGCAAGCCGAGCTACGTCCCCTGATGATAAAAAGAAAAAAAGTGGATTTGTTTATCAAATGCGGAAAAGATTCACTACCAGTTCTTGATGGTACTTCACGTTTAGCCTATCTTTATTTTTGTCTAACAGACTCACATTGACACTTATAGTCGTTGCTAATGTTGTGAGATTACCCTATCCTTTTCTTTTCCTTCGCTCGGCAGCAATCAGTACGTCTGATCGACTCTGGGCTTCTGATGGGCGACTTACGCCAGTACGCTATTTCTCAAAGCGAACCAGTTGGCGCATGTGTACATGAAAATATCATCCGCGGCTCATTTACTATATAGTTCTTAACATGATAATTTTGTTATTTGCCTATAGAAGAAGGTCACGAAATCTTGTGATTTGGAATAACCGTCATTGACCCTTAACTTTTTGATGACATTGTTTTAACAACCAAACCAGAAACTAGCGAAGAGATTTACAGGAGGAATGCCGAAGGCGGAATCCCCTAGCCGTTCCGATGTGATCCCTTTATGGATACAGGGTTTTTTTTATAATTTATTTTTTTATTTTTTTTTATTTTATTTTTTTTGCTTTTTTGTTATTATTAATTTTTTAGTATTATCATTTTTTTAGATGATAGGGAAAAAATCAATTTAAATTTCTTTCAAGCGTTGTTTCCATATAGGCTTCTGTAAAAAAAAAGGTATGTGTCTGTAAACAACATACTCCTTATTCGTTTTACACTTGTGACAATAATATATAGGTAACTTGAAATTCATTTACTTCCTTATCACTATGGCTTCTGTTCATTATCCATATGGCAAACGTATTTTTAATGTTGACCAAAATTTCAGCTTGAAATTTTCTTTATTGTGAAAATGTGGATATTTCTTTTGTTTATTTTATCAATTGTATTTTGAAGACACCCTATGCAATAAAACACTTGATGAACTGAAATTCCATTAAATGTAATTATCAACAGTGATATTATTATGAGAGCATTTAATTCAGGGCCCAGCTTCATCAACATTCCTTGGTTTGTTCACAGACGCCTGTTTCTGGTAAGTATTTATAGAAAGAAATTGGACCCTACTCATACGGTAGAGTATGAGTAGGGGCTAATATTTTTCTTTCAATACTAGCTAGAAGCAGGCGTCTGTGGTTTGTTCATAGAAAACCGTTATCATGACTATAAACGCAAGCGTAATAAATTATCAAATGAAAAGCAAAAAGCAATACTCTAGTAGTCAACTTTGAAATCATTTCAAAATCATTTCAAAATATTTTGTCTAAATACAATGTAGTGTACTTGTGTATGACATTTAGAAACCACTTAGTTAATGTCATTGTTTCAAGTGCAGCAGTTATCTATACATAACGATTTTTCTATTACAAATACATCTAAACTTTATCAGAACTTTTTTGTTCTTTTTGCGATTATAAGACTTTCGATTTGACCAATAACAAAAAATGTAAACGTACTTTATATGGACGTTAGAGAACTCGTGTAATGGATCAGTATACTGAAATTTAATTTGATTTAAAAAAAAAACACAACTTAATGATTTATGGTATGTGTGAATATATTCATAATATAGCAGGTTAGACTCGTAGTAAATGTTTTGGAGAAGCCCACTACAAATAACGGGGTTCTTTTTTTATAAAACCTTCCAGTAATTTATTTATCTCGTACTGGTCCTATACTATCCACGAAACACACCGGCATTCTGAGTTCGCAGAATGTCAAAGGTTTTGTAGGATAATTAGTTTCAATCGCTAATACCAAGTGTCATCTGAACACCAAGCAACTTGATCACTTGTCAGTACAGGTAAGTGGCATGGCTAAACATGGACTTCGTTGATGACATGTGATCTATTAGCCTGTCTGCTTATTTTGGCAAAACATGCAAAATAACCATCACGTTATGCTATCTATAGTACATAACAGGGACATTTGTGCAATACGTGTGATCCACATGAGCTAACTTTGTTCTATAAAACATTTTTTTCACGTGTTATTGCAGAAATTAACAAACAGCTTATAACAAATTACATGTTACCAGGAAAACCCATGGTTAGCCAAGCCGATATATACCAACAACTGAACGAGTTACTCACGTTCAATCGCACTAGAATATGATTGTGAAATATTACTGGATATGCTATTTTGATAACCGTTAATAGTATGTAGGGTTTTAACCAAATGTGTTAAATTTTGTTTTACCAGCCGAAATGCATTGTATTTCAATGTTTTTACTGCCGATATAAAATCAATACACCAAGATTCAGTCTGTCTTGTTTTTATTTTGTTTAAATTAATTGTACATTTTTTATTATTATAATTATTTATTTTTTCATAGAATCTGGTATTTTTTTTTTTTTGATTTTTTTTTGGGGGGGGGGGGGGGGGTGTAAATGATATATTTCCTTTCTTTCTTCGGCGTTGATTTTATAAATAAAGTGCATTTTGGAAATGTTACGGATATCCAGCATAATAAAAAGACGAAAATAGTAATAAATCCATGAGTAGCTGTAGTCAATTTGAACCTTTGTCGTATCGTTAACTTCGCCAGTCTGGTACTATTGCTTTAGAGTAACTGGAATATTGATTATAATTATCATGCATTATTCTTAGTTAATTAAATATATGTGTAACCTAATTTCTGCCTTATAGCGACAGGAATGACGATTTGGGGCTCTATTAGGGAAATCAATGTCATTTTATGGGCTTGAACGCCACTGTGAAATGGCTCGATAGGGAATTGCTTAGAATCTACAATGAACTTTGATCAAGAAAGTCCTTCGACTCAAAATGTCTTTACTACCATTCTCGTCACGGTAAGAAACACACTGAATATCTTTACAGTATTACATGTCCCCTGCCGGCCACCGCTAGTTATTATGGTCCTTTATTTTTATGTAATACATATCCCCGTGATGGTACATAATTGTTTGTTTGCTTGAATGGTTGGTTTACCGCTTATGAACAGCCAGGGTCATTTTGGGGAGGAATAAAGATAAAGTGTCTTACCCAAGAACACTTCATTAGGGGTAAACACGGGACCCCAGGGTCAAGAAATTCGTAACTTTGGTAAAGCACCTTGAGACCCTTCCATCTATATAGAGTATTTGAACCTACCATATTTGGGACTAGCGATGGGGATTTTTTTAACTGCCATCCGAAACTGATAATTCTGACCAATAAGGGTTGGGGACTATAACATTCACAATTTTGGTTGACCCTTGGCCACGGATTGTTCTGCAGAATTCCTTTGAAAATAGTTCAAGAGTTTCTGAGAAAAGAATTGCTTATGGACTACTATAGGTGACGTATGGTGGGCGATGCCCGACCACTACTGACAAAAAAGCGATAAGAATAGATAACTTGATACTTCGCCTCAGAGGACTTAATATTTTTTTCCAACAGGAATTTGAATTTCCGACGATTCTGACCGTGATTCAATTGGCCATCACAATAAACAAGAAATGAATGAAGATTCATATCCCGTTAAAACTAGGCGGAATGAAGATCGGACAGACCAGATAAAAATCCTCCTTCTCTCTGCCAAGGAAATAAAATGATAATTCTTTCATGGAATCATATATTTATTAATAATAAAAAATGTGAAGCACAAATGAAAAATACAAAAGGGGCGTGGCACCCATGTTTCATGTACATAAAACACATTTATAGTGAGTGAGGTTCTACACCACGCCCATGTTTAATGAACACAAAACATGAATAGTGAGTGAGGTTCTACACCACGCCCATGTTTAATGAACACAAAACATTTATAGTGAGTGAGGGTCTACACCAGGCCCATGTTTAAAATACAACATGGAATAGTACAATTTGGTACAAATTTTCGGTACAAATCAATATAAAAGCTAGGACTATGGTCACGAGTGTTACAACATACAATGTGTATATAGGAATGTTTCCTCAGTCAAACAATGGAGCAGTTAGGAAGCCGCTGAACATGCTGACCTATTGTGATACCGTGGAACCTCTATCAACCGAACATGGATGGGGCATGGATATTTGTTCGGTTTACAGAGGGTTCGGTTTGGAGAAGTTGATCGAAAAATGACCGGTCGAATTTCGGATATAATTGGTCGGGACGATGTTTTACCCCATCCACAGCTGCGGATTCCCATCATTACATGTGACAGCTTGGGATTCCCCATCATAACATGTGACAGCTGGGGATTCCCCATCATTATAATGACAGCTGGGGATTCCCCGTCACAACATGTGACAGCTGGGGATTCCCCATCATAACATGTGACAGCTGGGGATTCCCCATCATTATAATGACAGCTGGGGATTCCCCATCATAACATTTGACAGCTGGGGATTCCCCATCATAACATGTGACAGCTGGGGATTCCCCATCATAACATGTGACAGCTGGGGATTCCCCATCACAACATGTGACAGCTGAGGATTCCCCATCATTATAATGACAGCTGGGGATTCCCCATCACAACATGTGACAGCTGGGGATTCCCCATCATAACATGTGACAGCTGGGGATTCCCCATCATTATAATGACAGCTGGGGATTCCCCATCACAACATGTGACAGCTGGGGATTCCCCATCATTGACTGATGATACAAAAGTTGGGGATTCCCCCTGCAACTACCTGGTAAGTGGCATAGCTTTTATATAACTTCAGTTACAGAATTTCAACAAACAACACACAAACAATTGTAATAAAAACAACATCAACAACACATCCACAGAGAAAGAAGTACAACACAAAACGACACATAGTTCAACGACAATAAACGTCACAAAAAGACCTCACCTACAAACTTCTACAGTTTACAATAACAGTGATGTCAAACGAATTTCTGGGTGGTTTGGTGGCACAGTGGTAATACACTTGCCTTCTACCTAGGTGACCGGGGTTCGATTCCCTGATCAGACATGAAATGGCAATGGGGTCACCTACTCGGCCATGTGGGTATTCCCAGTTCATCCCAAAGTCAGACCCCTCTCGTGTTCAATCTGGGCCAATATGTACGATTTATATAAGTTGATACAACTTGTGTTGCATATGTTGCAAAATAAATAAAGTTTACAAACAAATTTAAAAGCGACTGTATCCTTCATCGAGTAAATAAGAATTCCTTCATTGAGTAAATACGAATCACCTGATTACCACCATAGATTAATATATCTACATGTATACCATTATAATATTTATTTGGCAAAAAGGCCATGCCTTCATTGTATTAAGCCCATCAATATCTTTTGTGGACCAGTAAATTGAAAAAAAAAATTATTTCATTCTTTGGAAATTAACTCAACTTTTGCCTTTGAGTCAGTTGGACTTGCCAGGCTTATTACAGAAGCTCTACAGTACGGAATAGTATATATAAACTTATTACAGAAGCTCTATAGTACGGAATAGTATATATAAACTTATTACAGAAGCACTACAGTACGGAATAGTATATATAAACTTATTACAGAAGCTCTATAGTACGGAATAGTATATATAAGCTTATTACAGAAGCTCTACAGTACGGAATAGTATATATAAACTTATTACAGAAGCTCTACAGTACGGAATAGTATATATAAACTTATTACAGAAGCACTACAGTACGGAATAGTATATATAAACTTATTACAGAAGCTCTATAGTACGGAATAGTATATATAAACTTATTACAGAAGCTCTATAGTACGGAATAGTATATATAAACTTATTACAGAAGCTCTACAGTACGGAATAGTATATATAAACTTATTACAGAAGCTCTACAGTACGGAATAGTATATATAAACTTATTACAGAAGCTCTACAGTACGGAATAGTATATATAAACTTATTACAGAAGCTCTATAGTACGGAATAGTATATATAAACTTATTACAGAAGCTCTACAGTACGGAATAGTATATATAAACTTATTACAGAAGCTCTATAGTACGGAATAGTATATATAAACTTATTACAGAAGCTCTATAGTACGGAATAGTATATATAAACTTATTACAGAAGCTCTATAGTACGGAATAGTATATATAAACTTATTACAGAAGCTCTATAGTACGGAATAGTATATATAAACTTATTACAGAAGCTCTACAGTACGGAATAGTATATATAAACTTATTACAGAAGCTCTATAGTACGGAATAGTATATATAAACTTATTACAGAAGCTCTACAGTACGGAATAGTATATATAAACTTATTACAGAAGCTCTATAGTACGGAATAGTATATATAAACTTATTACAGAAGCACTACAGTACGGAATAGTATATATAAACTTATTACAGAAGCTCTATAGTACGGAATAGTATATATAAACTTATTACAGAAGCTCTATAGTACGGAATAGTATATATAAACTTATTACAGAAGCACTACAGTACGGAATAGTATATATAAACTTATTACAGAAGCTCTATAGTACGGAATAGTATATATAAACTTATTACAGAAGCACTACAGTACGGAATAGTATATATAAACTTATTACAGAAGCACTACAGTACGGAATAGTATATATAAACTTATTACAGAAGCTCTACAGTACGGAATAGTATATATAAACTTATTACAGAAGCTCTATAGTACGGAATAGTATATATAAACTTATTACAGAAGCTCTATAGTACGGAATAGTATATATAAACTTATTACAGAAGCTCTATAGTACGGAATAGTATATATAAACTTATTACAGAAGCTCTATAGTACGGAATAGTATATATAAACTTATTACAGAAGCTCTATAGTACGGAATAGTATATATAAACTTATTACAGAAGCTCTATAGTACGGAATAGTATATATAAACTTATTACAGAAGCTCTATAGTACGGAATAGTATATATAAACTTATTACAGAAGCTCTATAGTACGGAATAGTATATATAAACTTATTACAGAAGCTCTATAGTACGGAATAGTATATATAAACTTATTACAGAAGCTCTACAGTACGGAATAGTATATATAAACTTATTACAGAAGCTCTATAGTACGGAATAGTATATATAAACTTATT
The DNA here is from genome assembly GCF_902652985.1 of Pecten maximus. Lineage (NCBI taxonomy): Eukaryota > Metazoa > Mollusca > Bivalvia > Pectinida > Pectinidae > Pecten > Pecten maximus. The sequence continues at coordinate 5,352,026 of NC_047031.1, read as the reverse complement.
ACAGAAGCTCTACAGTACGGAATAGTATATATAAACTTATTACAGAAGCTCTATAGTACGGAATAGTATATATAAACTTATTACAGAAGCACTACAGTACGGAATAGTATATATAAACTTATTACAGAAGCTCTATAGTACGGAATAGTATATATAAACTTATTACAGAAGCTCTATAGTACGGAATAGTATATATAAACTTATTACAGAAGCACTACAGTACGGAATAGTATATATAAACTTATTACAGAAGCTCTATAGTACGGAATAGTATATATAAACTTATTACAGAAGCACTACAGTACGGAATAGTATATATAAACTTATTACAGAAGCACTACAGTACGGAATAGTATATATAAACTTATTACAGAAGCTCTACAGTACGGAATAGTATATATAAACTTATTACAGAAGCTCTATAGTACGGAATAGTATATATAAACTTATTACAGAAGCTCTATAGTACGGAATAGTATATATAAACTTATTACAGAAGCTCTATAGTACGGAATAGTATATATAAACTTATTACAGAAGCTCTATAGTACGGAATAGTATATATAAACTTATTACAGAAGCTCTATAGTACGGAATAGTATATATAAACTTATTACAGAAGCTCTATAGTACGGAATAGTATATATAAACTTATTACAGAAGCTCTATAGTACGGAATAGTATATATAAACTTATTACAGAAGCTCTATAGTACGGAATAGTATATATAAACTTATTACAGAAGCTCTATAGTACGGAATAGTATATATAAACTTATTACAGAAGCTCTACAGTACGGAATAGTATATATAAACTTATTACAGAAGCTCTACAGTACGGAATAGTATATATAAACTTATTACAGAAGCTCTATAGTACGGAATAGTATATATAAACTTATTACAGAAGCTCTATAGTACGGAATAGTATATATAAACTTATTACAGAAGCTCTATAGTACGGAATAGTATATATAAACTTATTACAGAAGCTCTATAGTACGGAATAGTATATATAAACTTATTACAGAAGCTCTATAGTACGGAATAGTATATATAAACTTATTACAGAAGCTCTATAGTACGGAATAGTATATATAAACTTATTACAGAAGCTCTACAGTACGGAATAGTATATATAAACTTATTACAGAAGCTCTATAGTACGGAATAGTATATATAAACTTATTACAGAAGCTCTATAGTACGGAATAGTATATATAAACTTATTACAGAAGCACTACAGTACGGAATAGTATATATAAACTTATTACAGAAGCTCTATAGTACGGAATAGTATATATAAACTTATTACAGAAGCTCTACAGTACGGAATAGTATATATAAACTTATTACAGAAGCTCTATAGTACGGAATAGTATATATAAACTATGTCAATGTAAGTTTGACATACGTGAAGCCTAACGAATCTACATCTATCTTGAATACTATTAATTAATAAAAAACATTTCAATATAGAAAATAAAATGTACATGTACTGACAAAATATTAATCTATGCGTGGCATGTTCTAGGAATGTACTAAGCTTTAAATGAGTGAAGCTTAATGAATCTATATTTATCTCAAATACTAGTAATTAGTTAAAAAAAAATATCAATATTGAAAATAAAAAGTACACGTTCTGAAAAGATATTAATTTATGTGTGGCGTGGGGAATTTTCCCATCCTGTCAAAATTAGACAAAAATATTGGTCATTATACACGTGTATATGTAAAGTCAGACATGTAGTAAGCTAGGTTACCTAATCTATATTGACCACATGTCTGTTGACCAGGGCTTAAGATTAAATACCTTGCGTTAGTATGTATTATCTAACTTTATTATATCCTATGTAATAACACACACACCACAAAAACGGGTGGGGCACAACAAAAATCATTATGTAATCAATGCTAACATAGCATCATGATATCACCTGGTGATGCTAGCATTAATATTATCCAAACATAGTTCTGTATGATAGTATAAATATCTTCCAATCATAATCCTGTATGATAGAGTAAGTACATTGTAGTATCGAGTCATAATCCTGTGTGATAGCATAAATATTATCCAGTCATTATTCTGTATGCTCGCATACGTATTATCAAGTCATAATTCTTTACGATAGCATAAACATTATCCAATCATAATTCTGTATGCCAGTGTAAGTATTATCCAATCATAATTCTGAATGATAGAATAAATATTATCCAATCATAATTCTGTATGCCAGTGTAAGTATTATCCAATCATAATTCTGAATGATAGAATAAATATTATCCAGTCATAATTCCCTATTGAAGCGTAAATATTATCCAGTCATTATTCTGTATCCTCGCATATGTATTATCAAGTCATAATTCTTTACGATAGCATAAACATTATCCAATCATAATTCTGTATGCCAGTGTAAGTATTATCCAATCATAATTCTGAATGATAGAATAAATATTATCCAATCATAATTCTGTATGCCAGTGTAAGTATTATCCAATCATAATTCTGAATGATAGAATAAATATTATCCAGTCATAATTCCCTATTGAAGCGTAAATATTATCCAGTCATTATTCTGTATCCTCGCATATGTATTATCAAGTCATAATTCTTTACGATAGCATAAACATTATCCAATCATAATTCTGTATGCCACTGTAAATATTATCCAGTCATTATTCTGTATCCTCGCATACGTATTATCAAGTCATAATTCTTTACGATAGCGTAAACATTTTCCAATCATAATTCTCTATGCTCTTGTAAGTATTAGCAAGTCATAATTCTGTATGCTCATATAAATATTTTCAAGTTATAATTCTGTACGATAGCATAAATCTTATCCAATCATATTCCTGTAGCATAAATATTATTGAGTCATAATTCTATATGCCAGTGTAAATATTATCCATAATTCTGTGTGTCCTCATTCTATAAAGCTGAAAACTGTATAATAATCTCGGACTTCATCCTTGGTTAATATCATATCTTAGGTTAGTTAAACCATGCATGAACCTCTTTGTAAGTCTATCATTGTACAGATACACTGGGACTAATCACTCAACATAATAAACATACTGTTGAAAGACGAACTGACTTGATACAAATTTCTGCTCATTACAAATTAAATCAAAATCCCGAATCAGGCTCAACCTTATATATTTCAAAATACAAAGAAATGTACTATAATGAATCTCGGATCTAACAAACAAATTTCTCTGGTTCCAAATTTTACTTTTATCTGGTAAATACATGAAAAACATTATGTAATCTCCATCCATCATGGGTATATATCGTACATAACAAGAAATATTAACATGCTTCCGAATGCCACAGCATTGGACTGTTAAAGAATGTAAAGTTTAAATGGAATGACTTAATTTGAAGATATCAAATCATGTTCTCATAGAACATACACAAACATAGGTAAAAGTTCTTGTGTATATTTTGATTAAACAATGCCACTGATTAAATACTACGTTATTCTCCAAAACCAAGTTCATTATAATCCAATACAGAAAATGATGATATGTTCCTTACAGCAATATCCTATCACACAGTGATATTAACAGGAAAATGTGCTATTATCAGAAAAGTGTGATATTATCAGGGAATGAGATGTTAATACATCAAGATCAGGGAATGTGATACTTAGTCATGTGATATCAACAGGAAAATGTGCTATTATCAGAAAATGTGATATTAACAAGAGAATGAGAAGTTAATATATCAAGGTGATACTAGCAGGGCATGTGAGACTTAGTCATGTGATATCAACAGGAAAATGTGCTATTATCAGAAAATGTGATATTAACAAGAGAATGAGAAGTTAATACATCAAGATCAGGGAATGTGATACTTAGTCATGTGATATCAACAGGAAAATGTGCTATTATCAGAAAATGTGATATTAACAGGAGAATGAGAAGTTAATACATCAAGAGCATGGCATGTGATACATAGTCATGTGATATTAACAGGATATGTTATATTAACAGGAAAATGTTTATAAACAATACAATGAATTAAATTGAATGTTAGCAGCACATTATATATATATTAATATTCATCTCACATATACAGACTTGCTTGAAAGCTGTTTGACACATATATAAATGCATAATGTATGGTATCTCCTTTATAATTCTCGTCCTCTCTCTTTTTAGCACTTTAAATACAATATATATTATATATATCTGTCATCTATAGAATTCTCATCTCTCTCTTTATAGCACTTCATAAAACATAATATGTAATATACTATATTTCTGTCACCTATAGAATTCTCAACTAGATCTCTCTCTTTATAGCACTTCAAAAACAATGTATGATATCTCCTTCATAATTCTCGTCCCTCTCTTTATAGCACTTTAAATACAATATATTATATATCTCTGTCACCTATAGAATTCTCGTCTAGATCTCTCGAGACCTCTTTATAGCACTTTATATACATAACATATGATATATCTCTGTCACCTTTAGGATTGTAGTCCTCTCTTTATAGCACTTTAAATATATAATATATTATGATATATCTTTCCCCTATAGAATTCTCGTCCCCTTTCTTAATATCACTTTAAATACAGGTACATATTTCTATCATATTGTAATATTCTAAGTGGAAATACTGATTGCTTTTTACATGTTCTAAATAAAAAATTACAACGACGCAAACATATGTAGTTCACACTTGTGGGTGTATGTGTGGCTAGGTGGCTAGGTATCTAGATATACTATCATATTTTTTAATCTTCAATAAAGGGGCATTGGTTTATAATTTCAAGCTTCGGAAAAGTACATTCATTTTGACAAATTCATACCTCATAACTTCATTTTCTAAAATGCTATTAACTAATTGACAAATTGCAATTCAAAAGTTTTGCACAATAATAAAGTTTCATCATTAATTTTTAGAGACAAAAATTGAAACGTGTCTTCTCCAATTGAGAGAGTTCAACAAGAGTACACACAGATTTAACATAACATTATGAAAGCTCTTATAATATTGTCGTGAAAATTGGGGCAGAGTTATCTCCCTTGTTTGGAACTAGCTCTGTGCACGAGCTAGAGGTGCGCTCTTGTATATACTCCCGCAAGTTGACAGAGAGCGCCCTCATTGGTCTTGAACCCGACAACAGACAACCACAAAACGTGAGTATCCGATCTCGCTGCATTGTTTGGGTTGCCGGACCTGGGAGCAGCCATTAGTCTTCTAGATACTAACTTACACAAGTATTCTCTACAATGTCCTGTTACACTTCTAGGGTATTCAGACACATTGGTTTATTGGTTTATTTTGTTTAACGTCCTATTAACAGTCAGGGTCATTTAAGGACGTGCCAGGTTTTGGAGGTGGAGGAAAGCCAGAGTACCCGGAGAAAAACCACCGGCCTACGGTCAGTACCTGGCAACTGCCCCACGTAGGTTTTGAACACACAACCCAGAGGTGGGGGGCTAGTGATAAAGTGTCGGGACACCTTAACCACTCGACCACCGCAGCCCCTCAATATTATTCAGACACCTTTCTATCTCAATATATTATATATATTTTGCTTTTCCTCAATTCTCATAATTGGCTAAGACACATGAAGGTTAATAATTTGTGATATTGACCTGATCTTTCTATTTTTGAAACATGGAGCGAATAATGTAATTCTTGTGGCGTCACAACGATTGTACTAGTGTAAGTTTCCTGTTATCAAAATGAACATAATGCAATTTCAACCCTTTGCAAATAATTTTCATTTGTAATATAAAAATTACGGACCTTTGATTCAGTCAATATGGTGTTATACTAATGTGGTAGAATTTAAATTGAAAATTTTGACCTCAGGTTGACCTCAGCACAGGTCTATAATTGATAATTATTTTATAGTGTGTGAACAAACATTATCATCTCCCCTGTCTAAACAGATGGTGTCATTTTGATAAGTCTGGAGGAATAAAAAACAAAATGGAAACAAAAGATTATCTCAAAAATCTAAGCACTGTGGAAATATGATTATTCTGGGATGTATTTCAATGTAGAAATGGTAATGAATTCAACAAGGTATTTTAATGTAAAAATAGTCTGTGACATAATATGTTTGAGGAATGGTCAGATCTTCCAAATTGTTGCCCTGAATGTTATACCATATATTATAATTTTGAAGGTAAATAATTTTTAATATGAGATCATATATATACCAAAAACAATCAATGAACCACATTAGTTTTGATGTGATATGACATTGTCACAAAAGTAACAAAAATACAATACATACATCTGTATAGCGTAATACAGGAGTAATGTGATATATTACATTATAACAAAATACTATCAATAGGAATGTGTTGTCATAGTTATGGCCTCTATCTACCAGTACCTTAGTTACGGCCTCTATCTACCTGTATCTTAGTTACGGCCTCTATCTACCAGTATCTTAGTTACGGCCACTAACAGTACCTTAGTTACGGCCTCTATCTACCAGTTCCTTAGTTACGACCTCTATCTACCAGTACCTTAGTTACGGCCTCTATCTACCAGTTCCTTAGTTACAACCTCTATCTACCAGTTACTTAGTTACGACCTCTATCTACCAGTTACTTATTTACGACCTCTATCTACCAGTACAATAAGCCTATGCATCAGGGCATTCAATCATTTGTGTCAGGGGCATACAAATGTTTGTGTCGGGCTCGACAAATATCTGCTTAATATTTATAACTTCATCAAGATCACAATAATTTTGTGTTCAAGTCTGAAAATGAACAGAGACACAGTTACCGTGTTCAAGTAGGAGGATTGAACACACAGACATTACAGCGTTCCAGTGTTCTAGTAAGAGGATTGAACACAAACATTACAGCATTCCAGTGTTCAAGTAAGAGGATTGAACACAAACATTACAGCGTTCCTGTGTTCAAGTAAGAGGATTGAACACACAAACATTACAGCATTTCAGTGCTCAAGTAAGAGGATTGAACACAAACATTACAGCGTTCCTGTGTTCAAGTAAGAGGATTGAACACACAAACATTACAGCGTTTCAGTGTTCAAGTAAGAGGATTGAGCACACAGACATTACATCGTTCCAGTATTCAAGTAAGAGGATTGAACACACAGATATTAGTGTTCCCGTGTTCAAGTAAGAGGACTGAACACACAAACATTACAGCGTTTCAGTGTTCAAGTAAGAGGATTGAACACACAAACATTACAGCGTTCCAGTGTTCAAGTAAGAGGATTGAACACACAGACATAACAGCGTTCCAGTAGGAGCATTGAACACACAGACATTACAGTCTCTTTGGGGTATTGAACACAGTAAGGCCATCACATGTATTGTATATAATGCTGAGGAACTTATGCATAAATACAATTCAAGCCAAACAACTTTTGTCAGTCTGGCGAATACCTCATTTTGGCAACAATAGATTATAAAATTCACTGAAACATTGACTCAGGTCAAAGTTTGATGAAAAAAAAAAGGAAAGAAAAAGTTAGAAAAAAATCTGTCATCCTTTTGTTCAAATCTGAAAATGGGTTCTGCATGAGCGAGACCATGTAGTAAGTGATATTTTTAAAGGAAGACCTTAATATATCAATTAGATATAAAGATGTACATGTGCATTAAACACAATTTCTACGAATTCAGATGATATTATATAATGTATTCTAACATAATTTTCAATTAAATGAATTAAAAATATTATTTAAAAAATTTGAATTTTTGATCAAACAAGAAACACGGAGTGATTTCAGAATTGAGCAAGTAATAGTGTGGCCAGAATCAATTTAACAAATATAACGTGATTCAGGAATTGTTCATGATTTGAGCAGGCCTGAATGGTCACAACATAGCCAATATCAGGTTGACATGAAGATATCACCTCAGCTGACGACACTATTACGATTTAGTTCCTAGCATTGCACATGTCAGTATATCGTACAACGACAGGGAAAGGACAACTGGATTTCGTATCCTCAAACACAGATTAAAGCTACACCTTTACAACATCCTGGCACAAGGCCAATATAAAAAAAAATAAAATCTCTTAAAATTTGAAAGTAACAAATTATTAAATAAAATCATATATTATTGGCTCGCCATGATTTCTGACCGGAATAACTTACGTTACAAAACACATATTTTATATGTGCCAGCTATTTAAAGGAAGCATACTGCTTGTGTGGTAAAGTTAAACCTTGATAACATCACACGGTGCCTTTTACAACAATAACTATGTCTACTGAGCATGGGCAAGTTTTCAACGTAAATAAGCCCTCCTCTAATATCTGATAAATTTATTACATAAACTTAAAAAAAATGTACCATATTTATCCTCATATAAGCCCTCTCCCTAGTGAACAATTTAAAAATTAAGTATTAATGTTAAAGGGGAGAAGGGGGGGGGGGGGGGGGGGGGGGGGGTGGGGGGGGGGGGGGCTTATTTATGAACCACTTTAGATTGAGATTGCTTACTGTGCAAAAATGAAGGATGCTTATTTGTGTATTTGTGAGCAGGGACTTATTTGTGGATAGATACGGTAAAAATCTATGAGAGACATGGACCTAATTTGATTAGCCCATGGGAGACAACTTGATTGGAGGAATGGCTTCAATGTCATATACACTTTACATCTAACGCCATCATCTTCATTCATCTTGGTCATCAAGGTCACTAGAGTGATCTCCCTTGCTAGAAATCTCTTGTTTGAGGAGTGATTTCGGAAATAGTCCCAGACTGATGTAATCCTCAAGCATCTGAAATAAATAACGTTTAATTTTCTTTAATATCAAGATTTTTTCATACATTAAGCTGGGACAAAAAAATCTCTAGTACGTATGTATAAGTTGGAGACAATTAACTCTTTATATGCCATAATTATTTCAACAAAACACAGGGGCTTGATGGAATCAGATATTACAATCCAGGAGCCAATCTGTCCTCGATCACTGATAATTAGTTACAAATGTAAATGATTTTGGGTCAGATCCTTGGATTAAATATTTCATTCTGGATCATAAGAACGTGCCAAGCATATGTCTTATCGTGGTTTATCTTGCTTAAATATTTGAAACGTTTGGAGGGAAAAACATTTTTTTCCCTCTTAAAGTTTATTCCATATGATTTTCACTATAGATACAAAACCTGAGTGCATGTATTCCTTAAAATAGACAGGTACAATGTAGAAAGAGACTGACAAGTGTTAACTATCACCTTTTGAACAACTAAGCTTAAAGGTAATTAGCTTATTTTTTAATCAATTAATTAGTGAAAATCTCATTTCTCCTTTACTTCAAATCATATTTTTGTGTATATTCTTCAAAATCAGGTATGAAGAGACTGGTAGGTATTATAGATTCAGAAAGATTTGTCAAATAAGTTTTACCAGAAATTATTTTATTAGGATTTTAATATTGTTGTTAAACTGTGATTAGCCTAATCACCTTTTGAACAAGTGGGCCCAGATCTACACGACACATTATTGGCTTAACTCTTTCCGTACTTTGTGTTCCTCCAAGATTTCGTACGGAAGTAGTCATTAGACTCGCCCCAAGAAGTTTAAACAAAATGGCAGACTACATGTGCATTTTCGGTGTGTTGTTTTTTCATATCAAAAGTTTAGTGTTATCTTTGTACATAATTAAGAAATATTTAACAAAATAAGATCTTAATGTCAGATTGAACACTCTGAAAAGTCCTAGACTCTGATATCTAAAATGCAAATGTTGCAAGCCGCCATATTGTTTACATTAACAACATATTGAGAAAATATCATCTATTACGCTAACGGAAAAATATGTAACCCAAACGAAATAAAAACTAAAATATTAACCAAAATGTTTGTTTCAAAACTTTGAACGCATTTTATATGTCATTGCATTGGATAATTGTATATGTCGGTTGATGTTTTCAACAAATCAACACTTTAATAACGTCAACTTAGCCTGTCGAGTTGACAGGGTGAAGAGGGAGTTTGAAATTATGTCGACTAGAGTTGACAACAGGGAAGAGGGAGCACATTTTTAGGTCAACTTAATTAGTCGACAACGGCACTGAAAGAGTTAAGGAATTATGCAGAAATCTGAAAACAATATTGAGTTATAAGGTATCTATTGGACAATGTTGCCATGGTTACCTCACGGAGATGATCCAGACGAGGGGCCGGTATCTGGTATATAAATCCGGTATCCAACAGCTTCTTCCCTTCCAGGAACAGATGTTTGTTATAGAGTAGCTCCTGGTAACAAAACAATACCTCAGTGATGGGACACTGGATGCAAATCCATAATTGAATATCAATTTTATTCAGAAAGGGCCTACGATATACTGCATATTTTACCGGGAACAAACCCAGGCAGGGCTTATGCACTGAAAATGGCTAAAAGTCAGAGGTGGGCCTACCCCCGAATATGACTCTTATATGCAAGAAGGAAAATTTCGACCATCTTGGATTATGATTTGGAAGAGGAAAGCCTGATCTAAGTCAATGCATATGGCTAAAATATCTATTTTTTATAAAAAATCAATAAATTGTTTATTCCATTCAGATCTTTGACAGTTTATAGTTACAAGGTTCTGAAGTTGTTTTCAGTCACCAAAGAATTTGTGAAGATAAATATATGAAACAAGATCATTGTAGTTCAACAATTGTTTGAGTTAAGCATCATACAATATCATATGATTACACTATCAAAACATATAAATACTGTAAACATGGAAATTTGTGCGAGGGGGAATTTACGCTTATTACACCAAGTCCTTTTGATCGCGAAAATTCACTCCACACGTATTATTTTGATATCGATTTGCATATAATTTCTAACTACAAACGAAGGTGGATCAATCACGAAAATTACCCCAACGCGTATAATTTACATATCGAAATCGCGAAATTAACCACCCGCGAAAATAACCATGTTTACAGTAACTCATTTGCTGACATTCTGCCAGCTAGATCTTTATCAGACAGATTTCAGGAGTAAATCTCATATCTATCGGGTTTTTAAAAAGTTCAAATATGTTTAAATTCCTGAATTTCCATTTGGGCTCAACAGTCCGAACATACCTCGTCGATGAATGGGTTGAGAGGTGTGTTGGACACATCGTCCGTCTGACACGCTGCAGCCCATGGCGTCATGTGCTTGTCGTTGATTTCCTCGACCACACTAGTCATATTTACCTGAAACAGAGAAAAGGATTTCAAATCAAAAATTATTTCAATTTTTTTTACATGATTTTATTTTCTGTATATTTCAGACCTTCCTCAAAAGACTTCATTGTGTACTGGGACATATGACTCTGTGGCTCAGAATCAGAGGCTGGACTTGTTACAGGACAATTAAATTATATTTCTTGATAACAGAAGGCCTAAAAAAAACATACTGGTGTCTGTCTAAAAAAACGACCTGTGTTTCTGCTAAATCTATCAACCCTATATTTGTGTGCCTCTCTTGATTTGTTTTGGACCATTTGGTTTGTTTGGTTTGTTTTTGTTTAACGTCCTATTAACAGCCAGGGTCATTTAAGGACATGCAAGGTTTTGGAGATGAAGGAAAGCCGGAGTACCCGGAGAAAAACCACAGGCCTACAGTCAGTACCTGGCTACTGCCCCACGTAGGTTCCAAACTCGCAACCCAGAGATGGAGGGCTAGTGATAAAGTGTCGGGACACCTTAACCACTCCGCCACCACGGTCCCGTTTTGGACCATTTTCTAGGAAGGACTATTAAAGTCCAAATTGCATATGTCTATTTAACCTTCAAAGTTAGTAAAACTATTCTAAAAATAGAAAGTTTCCCCACCTTCCTATCTTCTTTTTTTTTCTGGAATGTTAGTGGAAGTACAAGTATTATATATTTAGGCCTTGATGAACAGCAATATATAAGGTAGGCTTAATTATTACTAGGTGTTGGATTTTCACCAGATCGATATGATATGAAACAAATTTTTCAAAAGATCATGTTTTATAACAATGATGCAGAACATATATTGTATTAGGTTTAAAGATTATTTTGACTAGAGTTATCTACCTTGGCTAAGTTGGAGAACATTGAGCCCACAAAGTCATACTGGATGTTGAACAATTCTGCCACCAGGTGGCACACTTTACCTTGAGCTGTAAATAAAACAAGAATAAAGAATAAAAATGTTGATTTACCAACCAAAAATATTTTACAATTTAGATTTGATCTGATGGATGTGTAACTATGAGGAATACGAGAGTCAAAAATAAGTTCAGTTGATGGATTAAGTGGTTAAGGGTACTTACTTGTGTCAGCACTATCTACAATATTATACACCTCGCCTCGGTTGCCATGGTGACAGAGATGCCACACAGCTCTACACACATCCTCCACATGTACAGTGTTCATTTTCAGATCCTTGGTCCACAGCATCTGAAACAGCAACATAATTTATTAGAAGGAAGGAAGGAAGGAAGGAAGGAAGGAAGGAAGGAAGGAAGGAAGGAAGGAAGGAAGGAATAATCTTACCTTCATCTTTTGTCTGATGTACTTGTATATTGCCCCAATGATGAGTCTAGGAGCTGGAAAATAAAAGTGAATCACACTTTCATCAAAGAAATCAGAGGCAAGTAAAATATCTATATAATATTTTTAAAGTTGATGTTGTTGTTGTATAATTCTGATGAACAAAATCATGAACCAAGTAAATTTTACACTGAATATCACTACACACAGAGGCCGGCATGTCTGTCCCCGGGCCGTACACTTGGCCCTGTCAATCCCCGGGGCTTATACTTACTGAGACCCTACTGAGACCCTTTCTGTCCCCGGGGCCGTACAGATGGCCCTGTCTATCCCTGGGGCCATACACTAAGGCCCTGTCAATCCCCAGAGCTGATACTTACTGAGACCCTGTCTATCCCTGGGGCCGTACACTAAGGCCCTGTCTGTCCCCGGGGCTGATACTTACTGAGACCCTGTCTATCCCTGGGACCGTACACTATGGCCCTGTCTGTCCCCGGGGCCGTACACTAAGGCCCTGTCTGTCCCCGGGGCTGTACACTAAGGCCCTGTCTGTCCCCGGGGCTGTACACTAAGGCCCTGTCTATCCCCGGGGCTGTACACTAAGGCCCTGTCTGTCCCCGGGGCTGTACACTAAGGCCCTGTCTGTCCCCGGGGCCGTACACTAAGGCCCTGTCTGTCCCCGGGGCCGTACACTAAGGCCCTGTCTGTCCCCGGGGCCGTACACTAAGGCCCTGTCTGTCCCCGGGGCTGTACACTAAGGCCCTGTCTGTCCCCAGGGCCGTACAATTGGCCCTGTCTGTCCCCGGGGCTGTACACTAAGGCCCTGTCTGTCCCCGGGGCCGTACAATTGGCCCTGTCTATATATCCCCGGAGCTGATACTTACTAAGGCCCTGTCTGTCCCCGAGGCTGTACACTTGTCTATCCCCGGAGCTGATACTTACTGAGACCATGTCTGTCCCCGGGGCCGTACACTTGGCCCTGTCTGTCCCCGGAGATGATACTTACTAAGACCCTGTCTGTCCCCGGGGTCGTGCACTTGGCCCTGTCCATTTCCGGGGCTGATACTTACTGAGACCCTGTCTGTCCCCGGGGCTGTACACTATGGCCCTGTCTGTCCCCGGGGCCATACACTTGTCTATCCCATTCCCTGATACTTACTAAGGCCCTGTCTGTCCCCGGGGCCATACACTTGTCTATCCCATTCCCTGATACTTACTAAGGCCCTGTCTGTCCCCGGGGCTGTACACTATGGCCCTGTCTGTCCCCGGGGCCATACACTTGTCTATCCCCGTGCCTGATACTTACTGAGACCCTGTCTGTCCCCGGGGCCGTACACTTGTCTATCCCCGTGCCTGATACTTACTGAGACCCTGTCTGTCCCAGGGGCCGTACACTTGTCTATCCCCGTGCCTGATACTTACTGAGACCTTGTCTGTCCCCGGAGCCGTACACTTGTCTATCCCATTCCCTGATACTTACTGAGACCCTGTCTGTCCCCGGGGCCGTACACTTGTCTATCCCCGTGCCTGATACTTACTAAGGCCCTGTCTGTCCCCGGGGCTGTACACTATGGCCCTGTCTGTCCCCGGGGCTGTACACTATGGCCCTGTCTGTCCCCGGGGCCATACACTTGTCTATCCCATTCCCTGATACTTACTAAGGCCCTGTCTGTCCCCGGGGCTGTACACTATGGCCCTGTCTGTCCCCGGGGCCATACACTTGTCTATCCCCGTGCCTGATACTTACTGAGACCCTGTCTGTCCCCGGGGCCGTACACTTGTCTATCCCCGTGCCTGATACTTACTGAGACCCTGTCTGTCCCCGGGGCCGTACACTTGTCTATCCCCGTGCCTGATACTTACTGAGACCCTGCCTGTCCCCGGAGCCGTACACTATGGCTGGCCTCACTATAATGTAGTTGAGATCTTTCATGTCCTCTAACTGTCGTTCCACCTCCAGTTTATGTCTGGCCAGATGTGTCCACGGCTCACATTTACCGTCCTCCCGACAAGGCTTCTGTAATCAGGGGGGATAACTTTATATTCACAAAATCTTTCTTAGCTTTCATGTATTTCATTAAAGATGCCTACCCATCTTTGACACAAGTAATTATGATCAAATGAAAACAAAAATAGACTATACAGGTTTTGAATTCCAAAGAGTTCTGACTGTACAGATTTTAAAGTTCTGGTACAATGTTCACAGATAATTAATCACACACAAAGACAGATTGTTGGTAATTAATATTCCAGATCTGATCTTATAGTCAATAATGTAATGACGATGGAAAATTATTTGAATTATAAATCATTGACAACAGTAATAATTGCCATGGTAACATGTGAAGCTGGCACCAAATTTTAGTCAAGCATTTTATCTTCCAAACTAATTGTTATACGATTTGACAATTTACGATAAGTAGATTATCAAGTACAGTCGCATCTGTCCAAACGACCGTCTCTATCAAGCGACTCTACATGTACATGTATATACAATGTAATATAAACAAATATTTAATAGTAGTAATTTTACAATATTTTTAATTAGATATTAAAACAATGATTAAATAATGGTTAAATATGCCACCTAATGTTAAATAATTATTATTTCAATTTTTTTTTTAATTTAAGCATTAATATTTGACAGTGAGACAGGTTTGTTGATTTTTTTTTTTCCAGTGAAATAAAACAAAATATAACTTAAAATAACATCAATATAGATGATCTTTATTATGCCACATTTTCAAAATACCAGGATTCTGCCCTGAATCAGATCATCTTCTCTATATGCATGGAAGGTACATTATGTAATTAAAAAATCCATAGCCCAGTGTATGTAACTTAAGTACATGTACATAATTGTTATGTAGGTACCGAATGTATCCTCAAATAAGCCCCCTCCACTGGTGTAAAAGTTTAGTATCGTTTTTGTCCTTATTACAAAACTGAAGAAAACCTGTAACACTATGTCAGGTATCTAAACAACATACAGTATAGTAGGTCATGTTTATTGGAACATGTATACAGGGTGTCCAGGTATGCAGGCTGATCTACTCTGTAGATTTATACAACACACGACAAGCTTGTCAAATGTAGCCAACACACGACAAGCTTGTCAAACGTAGCCGGTGTCCTATCAAAATTCTGATCCCCATGAAATACCGACCCGGGTCATTATTTTATGCATAAAATATTGATCCCCCCCAAAAAAAAATCCAGGCTTACACATGTATACCTTACCCCTTTTTTTAAAGTGCCCTAATCTACCTAAATCAATGGTCACTATAGTCTAATCACGTGTAGAACTTTGTTAAGTAAAAAAAAAAAAAATTTTTAAATTAAATTAACGCACTGGTTCCCCATGTGCACTTTGGTGAGATTTACTGCATGTTTCTCTATCGGATTTGTACCAGTAGTACAGATAGGTACAGTACCATACCAGGGATTTTTCTCACTGGTTTCGGAAAGAGCCTTTTTGTCTCATTTTGGGAAAGATTTTTCCAGAAATGGGGGGGGGGGGGGGGGGGAGGGGGGCCAATTAACGGCCTGAAAAAGCCCCCAGAAAAAGCCCTGCACACATATTTAATTGAACACAATTGAATATCAACCAAGTTCCCAAGACGGCAGGCGTCGACTTATTCAAACATAAAAACTGATCATTTTCCTTTTTTACAACGTAATAAATGCAAAATCAATACCTGAAAAGATCTGTCAAAAATTGACTAATATATGATTTATAAATTTCATCACAAAATTGAGAGTCCTGGTCTTTTTTCACAAAAATTACATTTGCATGACAAATGAAGAATCACTGTTTCGCCATCTTGGATCAAAGTGGTAATTTTAAAAAACAATCCACGAAAACCAGCCGGCCGGTTCAGTTCGGCTGGTTCATCCTCATTTCCATTATGAGTACAGCAAATTTGTACCGGTACAACTGGTATGAACCCGATAAAGGAAGGCACGAATAGTGTTACATTACAGTTTAAGCATGCAACAACATATACACAGAAAAAATAAATAAATAAGGATTAAATTTAATCTTAAGGTTTTGAATAAACAAATCAAATATAAATAAACAGTCATAAAAGTTTGGCATATTCTATTTCAAGAGATTATTTTTACACCTAATACCAAAGCCTGTATATAAAACCATTAGGCCAAAGGCTACTGTAAATTGTACTTATTCGGGCATGCTCCAATCAGCACAAAAGAGTAATTAAACGAATTAGAGGAATAATAAATAAGCACTCTGACATTGTTTGTAATATAAAACATTGTAAATAAACTATCATTAGCGTGAGCAAACTTGACAAAAAATGACCAAAAATTTACCAAAATTTTACCAAAAATTTACCAAAATTTTACCAAAAATTTACCAAAATTTTACCAAAAATTTACCAAAATTTTCCCAAAAGTTTACCAAAATTTACCAAAAACTTAGCAAAATTTACCAAAATCTACCAAAATTGAGCAAAATTCTTCCAACATGATAAGTGCTTATTTGGAAAATAAGATTACCACTAAATACATTTTTTTGTATGTACATTTACTGTAGCGGTTTCTTGTGTAATTTTCCCTAATGAAGGTCAAGGTCATTCATTTGAACAAACTTTGTAGCCCTTTACCCCAGCATGCTACAGACCCAATATCAACTCTCTGGGACTCTTGGTTATTGAGAAGAAGTCGTTTAAAGATTTTAGCCTTTTTGACTCCTGTGACCTTGAATGAAAGTCAAGGTCATTCATTTGAACAAACTTGGTAGCCCTTCACCCCAGCATGCTACAGGCCAAATTTTAGGTCTCTGGGACTCTTGGTTATTGAGAAGAAGTCGTTTAAAAGATTTTAGCCTTTTTGACTCCTGTGACCTTGAATGAAAGTCAAGGTCATTCATTTGAACAAACTTGGTAGCTCTTTACCCCAGCATGCTACAGGCCAAATATTAGGTCTCTGGGACTGTTGGTTATCGAGAAGAAGTCGTTTAAAAGATTTTAGCCTTTTTGGCCCCTGTGACCTTGAATGAAGGTCAAGGCCATTCATTTGAACAAAATTGGTAGCCCTTTACCGCAGCATGCTACAGACCCAATATCAACTCCCTGGGACTCTTGGTTATTGAGAAGAAGTCGTTTAAAGATTTTAGCCTTTTTGACTCCTGTGACCTTGAATGAAAGTCGAGGTCATTCATTTGAACAAACTTGGGAGCCCTTCACCCCAGCATGCTACAGGCCAAATATTAGGCCTCTGGGACTCTTGGTTATTGAGAAGAAGTCGTTTAAAGATTTTAGCCTTTTTGACTCCTGTGACCTTGAATGAAAGTCAAGGTCATTCATTTGAACAAACTTGGTAGCCCTTCACCCCAGCATGCTACAGACCCAATATCAAGTCCCTGGGACTCTTGGCTATTGAAAAGAAGTCGTTTAAAGATTTTAGCCTTTTTGACTCCTGTGACCTTGAATGAAGGTCAAGGTCATTCATTTGAACAAACTTGGTAGCCCTTCACCCCAGCATGCTACAGACCCAATATCAAGTCCCTGGGTCTTTTGGCTATTTAGAAGAAGTCGTCTAATTTTTTTTTAGCCTTTTTGACTCCTGTGACCTTGAATGAAAGTCAAGGTCATTCATTTGAACAAACTTGGTAGCCCTTTACCCCAGCATGCTACAGACCCAATATCAACTCCCTGGGACTGTTGGTTGTTGAGAAGAAGTTGTTTGAAGATTTTAGCCTTTTTGACTCCTGTGACCTTGAATGAAGGTCAAGGTCATTCATTTGAACAAACTTGGTAGCCCTTCACCCCAGCATGCTACAGGCCCAATATTAGGTCTCTAGGCCTTTTGGTTATTGAGAAGAAGTTGCTTGAATGGAAAGTTGACGCCGGACGGACGGCCGGACGGCCGGACGGCCGGACGGACGACGGACGCCGCGCCACGGCATAAGCTCACTTGCCCTTCGGGCAGGTGAGCTAATAAATGCAAAATCAATACCTGAAAAGATCTGTCAAAAATTGACTAATATATGATTTATAAATTTCATCACAAAATTGAGAGTCCTGGTCTTTTTTCACAAAAATTACATTTGCATGACAAATGAAGAATCACTGTTTCGCCATCTTGGATCAAAGTGGTAATTTTAAAAAACAATCCACAAAAACCAGCCGGCCGGTTCAATTCGGCTGGTTCATCCTCATTTCCATTATGAGTACAGCAAATTTGTACCGGTACAACTGGTATGAACCCGATAAAGGAAGGCACGAATAGTGTTACATTACAGTTTAAGCATGCAACAACATATACACAGAAAAAATAAATAAATAAGGATTAAATTTAATCTTAAGGTTTTGAATAAACAAATCAAATATAAATAAACAGTCATAAAAGTTTGGCATATTCTATTTCAAGAGATTATTTTTACACCTAATACCAAAACCTGTATATAAAACCATTAGGCCAAAGGCTACTGTAAATTGTACTTATTCGGGCATGCTCCAATCAGCACAAAAGAGTAATTAAACGAATTAGAGGAATAATAAATAAGCACTCTGACATTGTTTGTAATATAAAACATTGTAAATAAACTATCATTAGCGTGAGCAAACTTGACAAAAAATGACCAAAAATTTACCAAAATTTTACCAAAAATTTACCAAAATTTTCCCAAAAGTTTACCAAAATTTACCAAAAACTTAGCAAAATTTACCAAAATCTACCAAAATTGAGCAAAATTCTTCCAACATGATAAGTGCTTATTTGGAAAATAAGATTACCACTAAATACATTTTTTTGTATGTACATTTACTGTAGCGGTTTCTTGTGTAATTTTCCCTAATAACGTTAACAAATTCAGCTTGCAGTTGACCATGTTTAGAAAAGAATCTGATTGTTTTGTTTTTTTTGTCTTTATATCAATAGAGGTCCAAAAGTCCCTGACAAACAATTAATCATTTACCATGCCAGAGGTTGACAGCGAAATCTCAAGCTGGGGGTGAGATTTCATAAAAACTGTTGCAGCATCTTTTAAAGCTTTAACTGACATTTCTTTGTCGAGGTCAGACTTGAAAGACTGATAATTTCTTTGCTACATTTTTATAATTTGAAGAAATTCTATAAATTGTGATGGTGCCAAAAACAGGAAAAGAAAAGAAAATGCACTGTAAAAATGATCTGATAAATACTGAAATTTGCCCGAGAATATTAATACCATATTTATATAGAAATACCATGTAATAAACATTGTACAACAACACATTGTATGTGTAGGTACTTACTCCCGTGACTTCTTCCTCTACCTGTAAAATACATTACACCTGACTTATACCTGTGATAATTACTACTTAGTGTGTCAGTCCTTGTACCTCTCTCTCTCTCCCTTAGGTATACCTATTATTAATAAATTACATCTCTCTCCCTCCTTTTCTCCCTCCCTCCCTCTCTCCTTCCATCCCTCCCTTTCTCCTTCCCTCCCTCCCTCTCTCCTTCCCTCCCTCCCTCTCTCCTTCCATCCCTCACTCTCTCCTTCCATCCTTCCCTCCCTCTCTCCTTCCTTCCCTCCCTCTCTCCTTCCCTCCCTCACTCTCCTTCCCTCCCTCCCTCTCTCCTTCCATCCCTCCCTCTCTCCTTCCATCCCTCCCTTCCTCTCCTTCCATCCCTCCCTCTCTCATTCCATTCCTCTCTCTCTCCTTCCCTCCCTCCCTCTCTCCTTCCATCCGTCCCTCTCTCCTTCCATCCGTCCCTCTCTCCTTCCTTCCCTCCCTCTCTCCTTCCCTCCCTCACTCTCCTTCCCTCCCTCCCTCCTCCTTCCATCCCTCCCTCTCTCCTTCCCTCCCTTCCTCTCTCCTTCCCTCCCTCCCTCTCTCCTTCCCTCCCTCCTTCCCTCCCTCTCTCTCCTTCCCTCTCTCCTTCCATCCCTCCCTCTCTCCTTCCCTCCCTCCCTCTCCTTCCATCCCTCCCTCTTTCCCTCCCTCTCTCCTTCCATCCCTCCCTCTCTCCTTCCATCCCTTCCTCTCTCCTTCCATCCCTCCCTCCCTCTCTCCTTCCATCCCTCCCTCTCTCCTTCCTCCCTTCCCTCTCTCCTTCCCTCCCTCCTTCTCTCCTATCCCTCCTCCATCTCTCCTTCCTCCTCTAGTCCCTCCTTCCCTCCTCCATCTCTCGTCTCTCCTCCGCTCCCTCCCTCCCTCTCCTCCTTTCCATCCTCACCTCTCTCCTTCCCTCGCCTCCTCTCCTTCCATCCCTCTCCTCCTATTGCCCTCGCCGCTCTCCTTCCATCGCCTCCCTCTCGTCCTTCCATCCCTCCTCTCTTCCTATCCCTCCCTCTCTCCTTCCCTCCCTCTCTCCTCCTTCCCTCACTCCCTCTCTCCTTCCCTCCCTCCTCTCTCCTTCCATCCATCCCTCTCTCCTTCCATCCATCCCTCTCTCCTTCCATCCCTCCCTATCTCCTTCTATCTCTCCCTCTCTCCCTCAATTTATCCTTCCCTCCCTCTCAACATTCCTCCCTCTCTTTTCATCCATCCTTCTCTACCTCCCTCATTACACTTGTTCTTTACCTGTTGCAGTATACAAGTATACCTAGAGGACATTTCTTTCTTCTCTCCCTCCCTCAATATACCTGTAATATATATAACTGTTACAGTATAACTAGAGAACATTTC